>NW_026648155.1:0-47279 GCF_950295315.1 Erinaceus europaeus | reverse complement strand
TAAATTTTAGGTCATCAATTAGTTTCTATTAGATAGTTATATTTTCATTACCATTTGGATCTAAACTGGTCATGTATTCATCATTTCAGTAACAGAGCAAATGCAGCACTATAAAAAACTATAAAGTCATTAATTATTGATTTTTGTATTAGTCTCTTTCAAAATACAGATTTAAATGCTGTCTGGGAAAAAGATTCACTAGTGCACTGGACTTGCAGATAATAGGTGCACTCCATGAAGGCTGAACAGGCTGAATGAACACTTACTTCTGGGGAGATGTTTACAAGCACTGGAGCTCTTCACATCTTCAGGCACGTGCTGTGAAGCATTTTCTAAGAGTTGTGTTTGCAAGTCTAACAGCCATTGACCCTATAGACAACTGGTTGCTAAGTGGCATCTGTTGAAAATTCACATTTCTAAGAACCAATTCTGAGGGAACTTCCTTAATGGAATGAAACCTGTAACAGAGGAATCCTGCTGTGAGGACTTTGCAAATTTAGAAAACAGGTAGAGTTTGTTTATAGTGACAAGAATCTCCTGGGAAAACTTGTATCTCCAGCAGGCAATTAGTTAGGACTGGCTTCTGGGGATCATCCAAGGAGAATGGAAGCATGTATTTCCCTCCTGGGAAGTCTTCATTCTCCACTGAGTGTTGTTTGGTGACCTTGTATTTCCTAAGGGAAATAAAAGCCAACAGTATGTCCAATGGAAACATAAATAAATAAATAAATAAATAAATAAACAAACAGCCTCTTGCTTACATTCCATAACAAGATGAAAAAATCACTCATATCCTCCTTCTTCTGAAATTTTTATTAACGATTTTCCAGAGGTTGAAAAATTATAAGATTCCAAGGAAGATAGTTTCACATGTGCTTATGTGTATGTGAAAGATAACATACTCATCAACAATGTCCATTGTACTCCCCTGCAAACTGCCACTGTCTTTACAAAGTCTGTGAGACTGGTTAGTTACTACTTCTTACAAGCTTTCTAGCTTTAGTTATCTACACTTCACATATAAAAAAAAACATTTGATAGGTTTTTTCTTTTACCACCTTACACAGTTATCCAAGTGCCATCTATTTATCCAAATGGCACAATATACTCTTTTAAATTAAGGAATAGTATTTCAGTAAATAAAACCTCTCTAATATGTCATTAGTCAGTGTCTGTATAGATTGCTAAGAAATGATAAATATTTTGAATAGGGTAAGTATGAACACACACACATACATATTCAAACTAATGTTTTCATATCCTTTGGATATATGTCTATGGGTGTTATTCTTGGATCATAATTCATATCCTGTTTTTTTATTTCCTTGAGGACTCCCATACTGTATTAAATAGGAGTTGTACCAGTTTTCATTCCACCAAAAATGTAGCAGAGTTTCTTTTCTTCCACATCCTTGTCATATTTATTTTCTATTCTGCTGATGTAGGCCAATCTCACAGGTTTGAGGTGTCACATTATTGTGGTTGAAATGTGCATTTCTCTAATAATAAGTGATGTGTGGCTATTTTTCATATTTGGGTTGTGTACACGTCTTCTTTAGAAAACTGTCTATTCTTTTGCCCAGTATTTTGCCTGATTACTTGCAATTTGTTTATGAATTGTATGACTACATATATATATATATATGTATATATATATATATATATATATACATATATATATATATATATGTTTGATCTGCACCAGGAAAAACAAAACCACCAAAAGAAAAGAAGGTATTTAGCACTGACTTTTCAGATGCGACTGCCATTAATCAAAAATAAATAAGGGGCAGGCTGACTACGCACCTGCTTAGGCATACATGCTACTGCGCTGTAGTTTCAGTCCTTCCCCACCTGCAGGGTGAAAGCTTCATGTGAGGCAAAACAGGTCTTCAGGTCTTTCTTCTCCCCTCTCTATCTTTCCTGCCCAACTCCACTCAAACAGTCCTATCTAATAAAAAGGTATGGGAGGGGAAGGAAAAATGGCTGGCTGGAGCAGAGGTGAATTCTTAGTGGCAGGACCAGCAAAAACTTGATAGCAGTTAAAACAAAATAAAAGCAATTTGTGCAAATTCTGTGACCCCTTCAAAGTTACAAACACTTTTCAAATACTTAAGGCAACACGAATCTATTTACATGGCCAAACCACCCCAGCCCACCCTGTTCATGCTATACACTGATTTTGTTTTCCTTCCATGGTTTTGTTTGGTTGGTTTGCCTGGCACTTATCCAGACCTCAGGAACTTCAGGTCTCCAAAACCAGAGTTTTTTTTTTTTTTTAATTAAATACTATCCATGATTTCAGATTTCCTTTTTCTGGGAACTATGTGTATTTCAGTCATCAGTTCAAAGCTGGGGTGCAAAGTGTGGTCTCAGTTTCACAAATAAGTGAAAGGACATGTTTCACTTGTAATGGGGACATTGTCTCTGGCATATAGACTATGCTGGTTAAACCAGTACGGAAGCAAATTTCATTATAAGAATATCAGTCCTGCTTTAGTCCCCATGGAAGGAAAGGGAATCTCTCTGTAAAAACAATTCATGAATACTATACACTCCCAAACCTCTTGCTATTAACTGCATGGGACTCTAGCTAAGGGTGTTTTATTTGATGTTGCATTTAATTAAATTGCATCTGTATCTACTCAGAACAACTTGATCTTCATGAGGTTGGGAGCCCATATTAAATATAAATTGAGAGTCCCACCCTTAGAGCATTCACCACACAGTAGGCTCTTAAAATCACTGCTCAATACACCTATTATTTCCTACCTTTCATTTCCATAATCACCAGTTTCCTGTCAATCAGTAGATGGTGTTATGAGATAAATTCTTAGGCAGACCCTACCAGTCTCTACAGTGAGGCTGCCTCAAGCCTTTGTTGCTCGGGATGTGGCTTTATTCAAAGCCTGAGAGTGAGTAGATGAAACCTGTAATGAACATATTGACAAGTCATGGTCACATATGCCCCCTTACCTTATTAAAGAAGTGTCTTCCCACGGGAAACTTGCTGCTTATCCCTCATGCACACTTCATCTCTACATGACCCAAAATAACACAAATAAATTTGTCTTCAAGCAGTCTCATTCCCAGTAAGCCAGATTTGCTCATTTTTACAACCTCCAGTCTCTGAAAACTTGAAAAAATTGCCCTCGGAAGCAAAGATTTAACATAGGTTAGTTGAAAGACTTTAGAAAAAGCCCATTTCAAAACACTGTGTCACCTAAGTCAGTTATTCACAAAACACACTCGGACTCTGATACAGCAAATGGAGTGAAGACTTGTCTCCTCTTCAAGAGGTTTGTTCCAGTTTCATGGAGCTCAGGGATCTCAACTAAAAGACTCAAGTCTAGTGGTGCTCAGAGTAAAGCAGAGAGATGGGGCTCTGGTGTCAATTCCCCCACAGATTTTTAGACCCTCTTATGTGCTCAGAGGTCATGCTCGGTTGAACCTCATATGATGTAGCAATTTTTTTAGGTAAAGGAGGAGTATCATACATTTTATCACACTGTATTATACTGGGTTGCCAGAAGTGTCATATTTTTTTATGAAAATGTGTCATGACTTCTGTGACATAATAGTAGTGTATTATATTATCGAGTATACTATAGGATACTACACTCTTAATTATAACTGAATAAGCACAAATTATGTAATGACAGCTATGCCATACAATATAATTTTAATATGGATGACAATATGTCTTTTTTCTCTCTGTTACTTATTTATTGACTGAACAGTCCACTATAGAAAGCATTTGTCAGATCCCACACAACAGACAGCTCTCAAATCTTTTCCTATTTTTCCTCAGTTGGGAGTTTTTATTTGACAATACACACTTTATTGCTAACTTGCCATATTTCAGGACAGGATATATAACTAATCTGTAGAATAAAAAACTATAGATAAAAGCCATCTTGCGTTATCTGAGAAAATATAAGGGAACTCAAACCAGAATCCAAACACTATTAACTCATGTATGATGTCTGTGTCCTTTATACCTCAGATCATTTGTGCTATAAGCACATTTGCACTGGAATCAATGGGCTTGGAATACTATGCTGAGGCACTTAGCAGCTTATAGAGCTTTTCTATATCATAAAGAAGAGTTGGTCCATCTCTTCTGGCCCCTGGTCTTCCAGGATTTCCCACTAATTGCACTCCCAGCTCATACACTGTGCCTCTTGCCAGCTAACCCTTCAGACACTAATTAAACCAAACACCAGGGATGAATTCCCAGACAGAGAAAAAACTGGTTTGACTCTCAATGTCTGGGGAGAAAGAGCAGAGCCCTTATAGGCACCAGTGGAATGGGCAAACTTCATCTGAGAGATAACTGTGAAGTGTGTAAGGAGCATAACACCAGATGGCATGTCACCTAAGACTTTATCCTCACAAGGTAGCCTTCCTTTCATGAACTCGCTCCATTGAATCAATGCAGGCCTCCCCAGAGGCCAGGGTGAGAGATTCGTGGCTTCAAGCTCACACATCAACGTGATCAGGAGGCAATGGAAGAAAAACTCTTCTAGAAAGATGACAATTCTGCCACCCCTGGTAAGGATTAGATGCAGACACCTGCCCAGAAGGGAGGCTCAGGTAAGGACAAGGTGCCAGCAGACTTATGAGAGCAAAGAACCTGTATCTTCCCGGATTATAAAGAGGATCCCCATGACTCCATCCCTAAGCATCTTCCCCACCACAGATGGCTAATCAAGCCTCTGCAGGTGCAGGGAGCCACAGTGAGGGGGTTAGCCCTTGACTCTGGGAAGAATGACACTCGGGCCAAGGCTAGGGACAGAGGTCCAGGGGGACTGCAGGTGGCTGATGGGTGAAGGCCAGTAGGGGTTGGGTGGTGAGGGGCTTAGAGAGGCTTCTTCACTCCCTGCTTTGACTGGCAGCTGAATGGCCTTCCAAGAGAAAGCCTGAGGAGAGAGTCTTTCTTTATGTAGAGCGGGAGACAAAGTTGTCACCCTTAATTAAGCCCAAAGTCAGACTCCAATGTGCCCTTGCCATGACCTTGTTAGTTCCAGAGGATCTTCACCCTGCTTTCTGGGTTGTGGGAGGTTGAGGGCAACTTTTCTGTTTTGTTGGTTTCCTTAAGAGCAACTTCTTTGGGGCCAGGCTTTGAAGCACCTGGTTAAGCATATGTATTATAGTGAGCAAGGACCTAGGTTCAAGTCTAGTCCCCAGCTACATGAGTGGTAAATCAGGGCTGCAGGTGTCTCTCTGTCTCCCTTTTTATCTCTCCAAACCTTCTTAATTTCTCTCTGTCTGTATACAATAAAATAAACATAATAAAAGTATATTTTAAAAAGAACAACTTATTTGACTAAATTAATTTTTAATATATAAAATAGAAATCTGAGTTTTTTTTAATATTGAGAAATGTGGCCTAATGGTTAAAATTATAATTTTTCTTTCTGTTCCATGCAGAGTTTTTAATTTTTAATATTTTATTTTTACTGTTAATATACCATTGGTTTAGAAAATTCTAAAATTTCAGAGGCCAGGATGTGGCACAGCTGGCTAAGCACACATAGCACCATGTCAGAGGATACAGGTTTGAGACTCCATTTCCCATCTGTAGGGAGGACACTGCGTGAGTAGTGAAGCAGGTCTGTGGGCCTCTCCCTCTCGCTCTCGCTCTCTCTCTTTCTCTATGTCCCATTCCCTCTCAATTTCTCTCTGTCATATCAAATAAAAATAAAGGAGAAAGAAAAAAATTGGTGGCCAGGAGTCATGGATTCATAGTGCCAGCACATAGCCCCAGCACGAGCCTTAGTGATAATAATAAAATAAAATAAAGGAGAAAATTCTAAGATTTCAAAGACATAGTTTCATACCTACACACATGTGTGTGTCATTGTATGTGTGTGAACAACCACCACATCCATCACCAAGAGTTCTTGAGCACCTCCCTGTCCTCTGATAACAACCACGGCTGTCACCAAGTCTAAGAGATAGTTTGACGACTCTTTTATTTTTAATTGTCTCCATGGTATTGTTTGGGCTCTATGTCCTCACAATGAATCCACTATTCTCAGAAGCCTTTTCTTTCTTTCTACCTTCCTTTCTTTCTTCCTCCTTTTCTTTCTTCCTTCCTTCCTTCCTTCCTTCCTTCCTTTCTTTCTTTCTTTTTTGAGAGAGATAGAGAGAGAGAGATAGAAAGAAATTGAGAGAGGTTCAGGTGGTAGCAAGTGGGTTAAGCACACATGGCATAGAGCCCAAGGGCAGGCATAAGGATCCTGGTTCCAGCCCCTGGCTCCCCACCTGCAGGGAGGTCAAGTTGCTTCACAAGCAGTGAAGCAGGTCTGAGGTGTCTATCTTTCTCTCCCTTCTCTGTCTTCCTGTCCTCTCTCCATTTCTCTCTGTCCTATCCAACAATAACAACATTGATAACAATAATAATAACCACAACATTGATTTTAAAAAAAGGCAACAAAAGGGAAAAAAATACCTTCCAGGAGCAATGGATTTTTGGTGAAGGCAATAACCCTGGAGGCAAAAAATATTTAATTTAATTTAATTTAATTTAATTTAAAAAGAAACAAAAGAAAAGAAAGAAATTGGGAGAACTGAGAGGGAGGGAGAGAGAGGGAGAGAGAGGGAAAGAGAGAGACCCTGCAGACCTGCTTCGCCACTCCTGGAGTATCCCTCCTGCAGCTGGAGACCAGGAGCTTAAACAAGGTTCTTGTTCTTTACCAGATGTGACATTACCTGCTGCTCCCTCACTTTTTTTTCTTTTTGCAAGTTGATTTGCTTTATTTATCTGTGTTATGTGTATGATTGAAACAAAAGGCAGTTGTTTATCACCTCTTTGCTCCATTTAGCATACTCACCTCTAGTTCCATTCATTTAAGGACAAATTTCAGGTTGAAGAAAGAGATCTTAGGGAGAGAGAGAGGGAGGCAGACTAATAGGTACTAAAACTACAAACTCTTTTTTGGTCACCTCACAAGCTAGTCAGTCCAGAATAAGCTCACCTTTTCATAAACTCTTTTTTGGTCACCTCACAAGCTATTCAATCCAGAATAAGCTCACCTTTTCATAAACCCTTTTTTGGTCACCTCACAAGCTATTCAGTTCAGAATAAGATCACCTTTTTACAAACTCTTTTTTCCTTTTTTTTTTTTTTTTTTTGGTCACCTCACAAGCTACTCATCAGAACTGTTATTCAGTTCTGATGTGCTGGAGTGATGATACGCCCTGCCAGTTCCCAGAGGGTCCCAGCAGTTGGCATAAGGCACGGTGATAACATCTTATGGGTGACATATTTTACAGGGAATAGTGTAGGTCATGGGACATGAGGTGTGTGGCACAAACTGACATTAAAATGGAGGAGAATATGTGATACTGAAATCACAGGGAAGTCCATGTGGAATATCTGTAATGTAAATTAATAGTATGACCAATATGTAGATAACCCCTCCTCTCATCGAGTAACTAAGAAGAAAGGTCCTTCATTTCTAGGTCTCTGGAAGACCCACAGATTTCTCTGAACTTAAGAGCTGAGTCACAGACGATGTGAAGGTGAGTGGCAGGTTGGCAGGAGGGGAGCAGATCATGGGCTGTCAGAGAGACAGAGGGTCTGGCCCAGGATGGCCGTGGCAGGTCACAGAGAGCTGACACCTACACTGTGCTGGAAGAGTAAGCACCAGTGGTGGGTGGAGAATGAGGCTGGAACAGCCTAAGCTGATCCACACTCCAAATGGGTCAGTGGAAAGCTTTGGCCTGAGCTGGAGGCCAGGCTGGCAGGTTGAGTTGGGGTGTTGCCCTGAAGAATGCCAAAGGTAGAGCTGGCCACCTGTGAAGGTGTGACAGCTGGGTCTAGAGGAGACTGTCTGACAGGGTGGTGAGGGGGTGCATGCAGAAGAATGGAAAGTCTGCATCCAGGGTCAAGGGGCAGTGCCTTGGGGACAATGCTACTTGGAGAACCAAAAAAAATAGTTTAAAGGGGCACAGGGAAGGTTCAAGGCAGAGTTCAAGTGCACAGGCTAGACATCACAGCACAACTGCAGGCAAGACAGTCAGACTAGGGTGTGAGTGTGGCTGTTTGAGAGAGATAGAGATAGATAGATAGATAGATAGATAGATAGATAGATAGATAGATAGATAGATAGGGATAGATAGAGATAGATAGATGATAGACAGTGTGTTCCAAGCACTAGTTTTATGCAACAGAAAATAATAGTGCCTCCCTTTCTCAGTCTCAGTACCATGTAGCCTCTGTGAGGTTGTGGCATTGCTCTCCTTCTTCTGGGTCTCAGTTATGTGCACAAGTAGCAGCGCTGTTTTCTTCAAAGCAAAGGGCTGGAGAGAATGTTAACAGCAAGGCCCAGGGTTGGGAGAAGGCTCCCCAGGTGATTTCACCCATGTTACCATTCTCCCCTGTGGTGGGGTGGGAGAGAGCTTCCCAAGTGGTAGAGCAGTGCTACAGGTGTCTTTCTTCCTCTATCCCTCACCCCTCTCTGTTTCTGTATATTTGAATGAAAGAAAGAAAAAGAAATAGAGAAAGGGAGAAAAAAGGTAAGTTTATCTCACAGGGAGCTGTAGATTCATTGTGCAAACACAGAGCTCCAGGGATAGCTCCAGCAGCATAAGATAAAATAATATTTTGTTTGATAAAATTTTAGTTACAAGCATATTTTAGTAGATGGTGGAAAGGTGTGGAATAATTGACTGATTTGCATAATGGTTAGGAAGTTTTTATAGCAAATATTTTGTACTTCTGAAATAATAGGAAAAAGGCAATTTGCACATATTTGTCTATTTAAACCCCAGATTCTGGTTGTTCTCAAACACCAGAGTTCTCCAGAATATAGGGTTAGGATATGGACAGGGACTGAAAAGGGAATCCTTGCCAAAGGACTCACACACATGACTTCATTTCCTTTCTGTTCCATCATGCTCTGCATCATCCCCACCCTGAACTTGAGGGTGTGCAGTCCTGGGGAGACCAGGGAGGTTGGGGCTCAGCAGAAAGAGCCTTGATCAGCAGATGACAGCTTGGTCATTCTTCAAGTCATAGGGGAGGCAGACTGACATATTGGTGTGTTACTTACATCCCAGGAGAAACAACTGCTTGACAAAGAAGTGTAGAGAGAATCCAAATACCATGTAAAGCTGGAAAGGCAGCATAATGGTTCTGCAAAAGACTTTCATGCCTGAAGTTCTCAGGTCCCAGGTTCAGTCCCCATCATCATCATAAGCCAGAGCTGAGTAGTGCTCTAGTCTCCTCTCTCTCTCTCTCTCTCTCTCTCTCTCTCTCTCTCTCTCTCTCTCTCTCTCCCTCCCTCCCTACCTACCTACCTCTCCCTCTCCCCTTCTCCCCCTCCCTCTCTCCCTCTCCCTCTCCCTTTCCCTCTCCTTCTCCCTCTCCCTCTCTCACTCTCTCTCTCATTACCTCCCTCTCATTCTTTTTCTCTCCCCCCTCTTTTCCCCTCCCTCTCACTTTCTCTCTTTAAAAATAATGTTTGTTTAAATGACAGTCAAGCTCTCAGTAAAAGTTGACTCTGGATGTAATCTAATCCCCTAGTGGATACCCCCAGGGACCCCACTTCTTATACTATCCAGACCTTTCTCACTATATTCTAGTCCCTATACTTTGTGCTTTTGAAGGTTCCACACCACAGTCAAGGACAAGGTTACTCGAAGGTGTTGGACTGAGCTGTGTGACAGCACTGTTATAATGGGCTAAAGGGCCTGCATGGGGACCTGCTGTGGGTTTAGTCCTAGTTCTGCTCCCTGGCGCTCAGCACCCTACATTTGCTTACATCACCTCCTAGCCCTCCTGCTGTCACCGCCAAAAAATCCAAATAAAAAACCGACAAACACTCAGTTCTCTGTCCATGAGTTTGAAGAGGCAAGTCAGACACTCTAAGGCAGACAGTGGCCATAGTGGAAGAAGACTGTTGATGCAATATGCCTTCCCAAACCTGAGGCCCCTAGAGCATCCCAGAAGCTGTGCCACTGAGGAAATTGTCTTCTCCCGTGTGACGGATGCAGAAACTGAAACTGGGAAGATTCCAGGGCAGCAGCTGGGGAGGTAGCTAAATGAGCAGAGCACTCAACATGCATGCAGGAGGTTCAGGTTCAACATTTGACACTCCAACCTGAAGCTATTCAAGATAATAATCAGCTTAAGTTTATATTGTAAAGCTTAGGGTATACTGATATATAGCTTTTGACATTCTGTGGGAATCAATACTTGGCACTCCATGTAACTGAGCAGTAATCTTTTTTTTTAATTTTTTTACATTTGTTTATTTATTTATTTTTTCATTTTGTTGTCCTTGTTTAACATTGTTGTGGTTATTGATGTTGTTGGATAGGATAGAGAGAAATGGAGAGAGGAGGAGAAAGCAGAGAGGGAGAGAGAAAGAGAGACACCTGCAGACCTGCATCACTGCTTGTGAAGTGACTCCTCTGCAGGTGGGGGCCTGGGGCCCGAACCGGGATCCTTACACCAATCCTTGCTCTTTGCACCACGTGCACTTAACCCGCTGCGCCACCAGTGAGCAGTGATCTTATATCTATCTATCACCTATCTATTTATCATCTATCTACCTGTCTATCTATCTATCTGTCATCTATCTATCATCTATTTATCTAGCATCAGTCTCATCAGTCTATCTACAAGTATGTATCTATGATCTATCCAAACCATCATCTAGGTATCATCTTTCATCTAAATCTTTCATTTTATCATCTATTACTATCTCTCTTTTTAAAAATTTTTAAATCTAAACAATTCAAGCTAATGAAATATTTTATTGTACATATTAAAAGTGGTATTAAAAAACATTTTCAGGACCAGATATCTTCAGAATTATATGAAGAAAAGATTCCCCTAGGGAGTCGGGCGGTAGCACAGCAGGTTAAGCGCAAGTGGCATGAAGCACAAGGACTGGCAGAAGGAACCTGGTTTGAGCCCCTGGCTCCCCACCTGCAGACGAGTTGCTTCACAGGTGGTGAAGCAGGTCTGCAGATGTCTGTCTTTCGCTCCCCCTCTCTGTCTTCCCCTCCTCTCTCCATTTCTCTCTTTCCTATAAAACAAGGATGACATCAATAACTACAACAACAATAAAACAACAAGGGCAACAAAAGGGAAAATAAATAAATAAATAAATAAATAAATAAATATAAAAAAAGATTGAGAAAAAGGAAAAGAAAAGATTCCCCCAGAATGTAGAAAGCAATACTTGATTAAACAAAACCAAAATTTCACCCCATCCCCTATAATAAATACTAACATTCATCACAGGCTTGAAATACCTGTAGCATCAGTAAATGCACTTTTAAAAAAATATCACAAACAAGCGTGTGATGCATAGGGAGATGGAAAGATTTTTAACTATAACTGCATACCATATGTACTCCCAGTTTTTCTAATTTACAATCAGTTAAGAATCACAATATCCAAAGAAAGTATTTAAAAATAGAATATGACTCACTGGTAAGAGATTGTTCTACTTAAATCTATAGGAAAATTTTCATTTTAATGTCATACTGAATTCCTGTAATTTTCAATCCAAGAAAAAATAATCTGAGACAATGATCATGAGTTTAGGATTATATATATTACAATTTGCCTTGTTATACTAAATTTGTTTCTTTATGATAAAAATAACTCAGGGAAATATGGAATTCAAGTTAATTTGCACAACGGTCACAAGAAAAAAGCATTCTTAAATAAGTATTTTCATTTAATTTCAGAATCTCAAAACAGTATTAGATCTTGGCCTTGTTTTAAAAAGAAAGTTTAGTTAAATATTAAGCTAGCTAAATAGCCTTGAAAGGTTTCAACATAACTGGTATAGAAAGTTCTTTCCCTCTAATCTCAGTCTTACAGGAATGGAAGAGGTCAGGGAAAAAAGGCTGACAATTTCTTTATCAGCATATATGAACCACCTTAAACTAGAATGTCCATAATAGACCCCATTCAAAATAACTGGGAAAATATCAAAAGTTACTCCCTTCACAAACCAAAAACCAGTAATTTTAGGGTTACATTAAAATAAAATATTTTGGAGATATTAAAAAACTTGAAACAGTAAACTAGAGGAATCTTCTCTTCCTAAGAGAAAGGCATAAAAGAACGTAAAAGACAGATAACTGATTTTTTCAATCCTCTGAATAAAAGAAATGAAAAATGACTGATTAACTAAGCTTTGTGCTCTAACCAAACAAATTAATTACAGTGGTTTTCAATGGCAACATCCCATCTTGACTGGGTAGTTTGACAGTTCTGAATACGTTTGCAATGATTGAAACACGAAGAAACTAAAATATATGATCACACAATACCCATCTTATGCATCCTGCATCTCTTTGCCAATCTTGTAGCTAAGGATCTTGTTCCAATCACTCTTAGTATGTGTAACTGGCAACTGTCAACACAAGGCTTTGAAAGTAGTGTCCGACATTGTTTCATAATTCCTACTGATGACACTTGGGTATTCATTTTCTGCAGCTTCTACAATCTTTATAAATTCTTTTGCTGTTTGCACCTCATTAGGCACTGGTAGGGAGTCCTGTATATCTTTATGACTCACTAGTTGAACATTACTATCTTCATAATAAATGAACCTGAATTTTCAAGATGCCAGCCATTTGGGGAGATGAAGGAGAAATAGCAAATTTACACTCTGATCCCCAAGACCATTCCAAAAGTTTTTTGCTTAGAATTGATGGCTTTCTTTGCATTCGATAATGGTTTGCTATCCATCTATTTTTTTTTTTACCATATACAGTGCAGACTCCATTTGGATAATGTTCCTTTCCATAAGCGCTCAGAGAAGTTTCAACTGAAGTTCTCCATGACTCAACTGTATTTTCTGCTTCATATTGTATTGAGTCAGTTGCTTCCTTCCTTAAGTGGTCAAATTTGAAAATGATTCTGTTTTCTGGATCCAAAAACTTCCCATTTCCCAAGTCGCCATGTTCTGTAGTCAATACCTGATCGTCATAGCATTCAATATTTACAGGAGTAAACTGGTCCAAGTTATAATCTGCAAATTCATGGGCTTCTCCTTCCCTGAGAAGATTATCATTATATATTTTTATTTCTTTATTGGGGAATTAATGTTTTCCATTCCAGAATAAATACAATAGTTTGTACATGCATAACGTTTACCAATTTTCGATATAACAATACTACCTCCACTAGGTCTTCTGTCATCCTTTATGAACTGGTATTCACTCCCCCCTCTCACCCCGGAGTCTTTGACTTTGGTGCAATACATCAATTCCAGTTCAGGTTCTACCTGTGTTTTCTCTTCTGATATTGTTTTTCAACTTCTACCTGATAGTGAGATCATCCCTTATTCATCCTTCTGTTTCTGACTTATTTCACTTAAAATAATGTTTTAAAGCTCCATCCAATATCAGCTGAAAACAGTGAAGTCACCGTTTTTAATAGCTGAATAGTATTCCATTGTTTACATACAAGATAACTTGCTCAGCCACTCATCTGTTGTTGGACACCTGGGTTGCTTCCAGATTTGGGCTATTACAAAGTGTGCTGCTAAGAACATATGTGTACACAGATCTTTTTGGATGGGTGTGTTGGGATCCTTAGGATATATCCCCAGGAGAGGAATTGCAGGATCATAGGGTAGGTTCATTTCTAGCCTTCTGACAGTTCTCCAGACTGTCCTCCACAGAGGCTGGACCAATTTACATTCCCACCATCAGTGTAGGAGAGTCCCTTTGACAGCACAATCTCTACAGCATTTGTTGCTATTATCTTTTCTGGTGTATGACATTCTCACAGGAGTGGAGTGCTATCTCATTGTTGTCTTTATGTGCATTTCTCTGACAATCAAAGACTTGGAACATTTTTTCATACGTTTCTCGGCCTTTTGGATCTCTTCTGTTGTGAATATTCTGCCCATGTCCTCTCTCCATTTATGAATGGGGCCTTTTGTTTTCTTGCAGTTGAGTTTCATGAGCTCTTTATATACTTTGGTTATTAAATTATTGTCTTATGTAAGGCACATAAAGATCTTCTCCCAGACTGTGAGGGGTCTTTTGGTTTGGGTAGTGGTTTGTTTTACTGTGAAGAAAAATTTTAATTTGATGTAGTCCCATAGGTTTATACTTGTCTCAGTATTCTTTGTAATTGGATTCGTTTCATTGAAGATGTCTTTAAAATTTATGTGGAAAAGAGTTCTGCCAATATTTTCCTCTAAGTATCTAATAGTTTCTGGTCTAACATTCAAGTCCTTGATGCACTTAGAATTCACTTTTGTATTTTGCGAAATATACTGGTTCATTTTCATTCTTTTGCATGTTTCAACCCATTGTTTCCAACACCATTTGTAGAAGAGACTCTTTTTTCCCCATTTAATAGTCCAGGCACCTTTGTCAAAGATTAGATGTCCATAGGTGTGGGGGGCTTACTTCTGAGCTCACAATTCTATTCCACTGGTCAGTAGTCTATCCATGTTCCAGTACTAAGCAGTTTTGATGACAGTGGCCCTATAATACAATTTGAGATCTTGAAGTGTGATGCCTCCAGTTCAGCTATTTCTTCTAAAGATTTTTTTTGACAATTCTAGGTCTTTTCTGGTTCCAGATAAATATTAATGGCATTTGTTCTACTCCCCCAACAAATGTAGTTGGGATCTTGATGAGGATAGCATAAATTTGTATATGGCTCTGGGTAGAATATTCATTTTGATGATGTTAATTTTTCCAACCCATGAACATGGAATATCTTTCCACTGCTTTGTGTCTTTCTGAATTTCACTATGACAAGAACTTCCAACACTATGTTGAATAATAATGTTGATAGTGAGCAATCATGTCTAATACCTGATCTGAGGGCAAATACTTCCAGTTTTTGACCATTGTATATGATGTTGGCTGTATCTTTGCTATATATAGACTCCACTATCTCCAGGAATTTTCCATCTATTCCCATTTTTTGTAGTGTTTTGGTCATCAAGGGATGTTGTATTTTGTCAAAAGCTTTTCTGCATCTATTGATATGACCATGTGACTTTTGTTCTTGCTTACATTGATGTGGTGGATCACGTTGATGGATTTACATATATTAAAACAACCTTGCATGCCTGGGATAAATCCCACTTGGTCATGATGTACAAACTTTTTAATATACTGCTGTATCTGGTTGGCTAGAATTTTGTTCAATATTTTAGCATCTATTTTCATTAGAGATATTGGTCTATAGTTTTCTTTTTTGTTGTATCCCTGTCTGCTTTTGGTATCAGAGAGATGTTGGCTTCATAGAAGGTGGAAGGAAGTATTTCAGTGTCTTTAATCCTCTGGAAGACTTTCTTTGAAGGTTTTGTAAAATTTATTTGTAAAACCATCTGGTCCAGGACTTTTATTCTTGGGCAGATTTTTTTGATAACTGTTTCAACTTCATTAGCTGTGATGGGCCAGTTCATATTATCTAGTTCCTCTTAATTTAGTTTTGGAAATTTGTTAGTATCTAGGAAATCATCTATTTATTCCAGGTTCTCTAACTTGCTGGTATATAGTTGTTCATAGAAGCCTCTCATGATATGTTGAATTTCTGCGGTGTCTGTTGTGATAGCTCCTCTGACATTTATGATTCAATTTATTTGGGTCTTCTCCCTTTTTGTTTTGTGAGTATGGCTGAAGGTTTGTTGATTTTGTTCAGGCTTCTATTTTATTTTTTTATTTAAGAAAGGATTAATTAACAAAACCATAGGGTAGGAGGGGTACAACTCCACACAATTTCCACCACCCAATCTCCATATCACACCCCCTCCCCTGATAGCTTTCCCATTCTCTATCTCTCTGGGAGCATGGACCCAGGGTCATTGTGGGTTGCAGAAGGTAGAAGGTCTGGCTTCTGTAATTGCTTCCCCGCTGAACATGGGCATTGACTGGTCGGTCCATACTCCTAGTCTGCCTCTCTCTTTCCCTAGTAGGGTGTGTCTCTGGGGAAGCAGAGCTCCAGGACACATTGGTGGGGTCTTCAATCCAGGGAAGCCTGACCAGCATCCTGATGGCATCTGGAACCTGGTGACTGAAAAGAGAGTTAACATACAAAGCCAAACAAATTGTTGAGCAATCATGGACCCAAAGCTTGGAATAGTGGAGAGGAAGTGTTAGGGAGGTACTCACTGCAAACTCTAGTGTGCTTCTGCTTTCAGGTATATATTTTGCAGTAGTTTATGGATACATGTGAACATATGCTCTCTCTCACAGAAACTGGTGTATATCTAGGTTTTGGGACTTTGTTAGAAAGTGAACCACCTGAGATGGAATTAGAGCATACTACAAAAGGAAAGGTCTCACCCGAGTAATGAAGCTGAAGGGTTGTCATTCCACACGTGAAGTCTCTGGACACAGTCTGAAGTTAAGCAGGTTGAGGTGGCCATCGTTGCGTTGGTTAGATTGTGATTGGTGAATGAAGTATTATATGATATGGATTGGGAGAGGCATACAGGAAAGTGGGCCCTATCCAAGGGTTCCAGGACTGGGGGAAGAAGGGGCTCTATAGTGGAGATATGAGGTTCCTGCTGTCTTAGGGTTCAAAAAGACAATCAATAGTTAATGTTATCATCACAGTACCTGGTAATTGGGTTAACTTTGAAAAGTCCTTTCGTTGGAGTTTGCTGTACAGTACCGAGTATCTTGTATATAGCTTTACTATTGGATGCTTCTGATCTACTTGGTCTAGGCTTTTGAGAGAGTCCGCATATCAAATATACAGCCTATATATTAAAAAGATTCAGTTTGTGTTTTGAAAAACTTTGAGATATACAATTGATTTCCCCCCTCATATTAATTAATTAATCACCAAAATATAGAAAGAGCTCAGCAAACTTAGCACCAAAAAAGCAAATGAACCCATCCAAAAATGGGCAGAGGATATGAACAAAACATTCACTACAGAGGAGATCCAAAAGTCTAGCAAACATATGAAAAACTGCTCTAGGTCACTGATTGTCAGAGAAATGCAAATTAAGCCAACAATAATATACCACCTCACTCCTGTAAGAATGGCATACATCAAAAAGGACAGCAGCAACAAATGCTGGAGAGGTTGTGGGGACAGAGGAACCCTTTTACATTGCTGGTGGGAATGTAAATTGGTACAGCCTCTGTGGTGAGCAGTCTGGAAAACTCTCAGAAGGCTAGACATGGACCTTCCATATGATCCAGTAATTCCTCTCCTGGGGTTATACCCCAAGGACTCCATAACACCCAACCAAAAAGAGGTGTGTACTCCTATGTTCATAGCAGCACAACTCATAATAGCTAAAACCTGGAAGCAACCCAGGTGCCCAACACCAGATGAGTGGCTGAGAAAGCTGTGGTATATATACACAATGGAATACTATGCAGCTATCAAGAACAATGAACCCACTTTCTCTGACCCATCGTGGACAGAGCTAGAAGGAATTATGTTAATTGAGCTAAGTCAGAAAGATAAAGATGAGTATGGGATGATCCAACTCATCAACAGAAGTTGAGTAAGAAAATCTGAAAGGGAAACTAAAGCAGGACCTGACCAAATTGTAAGTAGGGCACCAAAGTAAAAACCCTGTGGTGAGGGGTAGACATGCAGCTTTCTGGGCCAGTGGGGGGTGAGAGTGGATGGGAAGGATGGGTCACAGTCTTTTTTTGGTGGGTATGGTGTTTATGTACACTCCTAGCAAAATGTAGACATATAAATCACTTGTTCACTCTTTTAAAGAGCCAACATTTACATTTCTTGATTTTTTGTATGGTTTTCTTCTTTTCACTGTTATTTATTGCTGCCCTAACTTTAGTTATTTCTGTCCTTCTGGTTGCTTTAGGGTTCCTTTCTTCTTCTTCTAGGTCATGCTTGTATGGCTAAGAACTCCCCTCTCAGTACTGCCTTAGCATTGTTCCAAATATTTAGATAGCTTGTGTCTTCATTTTCATTGAATTCTAGAAACATTTCATTTTCTTCCTTTATTTCCTCTTTGACCCAGTAGTTGTTAAATAGTATACCGTTGAGCTTCCACATTTTGGGACTATTACTAATCTTTTGTTGATTTTTAAGTGTTAGTTTAATTCCACTGTAGTCTGAAGATGCTTGGGGTGATTTCAATGCTATTGAAGTTGCTGATACTGTTTTTGTGGCCAAATGTATTGTCTATCCTTGAGCATGACCTATGTGGACTTGAGTAGAATGTGTATTACAGTTTCTTGAGGTGAATGACTCTGAAAATGTCCAATAGTTCTAGTGTTTCTATCTCCTCATTTAGCTCCCTCATTTCTTTACTGATTTTCTGCCTGATTGATCTGTCAAGCTGAGAGAGTGGGATGTTGAAGTCCCCTACTATTATTATGTTACTGTAATATATTGATTGTAGTTCTTTCAGGAGATGTTTGATGTATTTAGATGGCTTCTCATTGGGTGCATAGATGTTAATACTTGGTTTTTTAAATATATGTATTTATTTTCCCTTTTGTTGCCCTTGTTGTTTTATTGTTGTAGTTATTATTGTTGTTGTTGCTGATGTCTTGTTGGATAGAACAGAGAGAAACAGAGATAGGAGGGGAAGACAGAGAGTGGGAGATATAGAAAGACACCTGCAGACCTGCTTCAACGCCTGTTAAGTGATTCCCCTGCAGGTGGGGAGCTGGGGGCTGAAACCGGGATCCTTCTGCCGGTCTTTGTGCCACCTGCACTTAAACCACTGTGCTACCGCCCGACTCCCTAAGATGTTTATAATTGTTAAGTCCTCTTGATTGACTGACCCTCTGAGTAATAAGTAATGCCCATCCCTATCATTTTTAATTGTATTGATTTTAAAGTCTATTGTGTCAGATATGAAAATAGCTACTCCTGCCCTTTTCTGTGGGCTATTGGCTTGTATGATAGTTTTCCGTCCCTTGACTTTGAGTCTGTGTTTGTCTTGTCGAGTTAGGTGGGTTTCCTGTAGACAGCATATTGTTGGGTTGTGTTTTTTTTTTTATCCATCTTCCTACTCTGTGCCTTTTACTAGATGAATTCAGGCCATTGGCATTTATTGATATCGAAGATTGTGGATATTTTAACACCATTCTTGTAGATTTTTTTAGAGTGTTCTGACATGGCATATTAGTGGTGGTCTGACTTTTTATAGAACTTTCAGAACTTCTTCAGGGCAGGCTTGATGATAAATGATTCTTTCAACTGTTGCTTATCTGAGAAGATATTTTTGCCTCCATCTAGTCTGAATGACAGTCTAGCAGGATACAGTAATTTTGGTTGAAAGCCTTTCTCACTGAGCACTCAGTATATATCTTGCCATTCTCTTCTGGCCTGTAGTTTTTGTGTAGAGAATTATGCTGCTAATCTTATGGGTTTTCCTCTGTAGGTGACTGTTTGTGTTTCTCTTGCAGCCTTCAGGATCTTTTCATTATCCTTATTCCTTTCCATTCTAAATTTGATGTGTCTTGGTGTCTTTAAGTCTGGGTTAATTCTCTGTAGGACTCTCTGGGCTTCTTGAACCTTTATGTCTTTTAGGTTGTCTACACTTGAGAAGTTCTCAGTTTTTATGTCCTGAAGAATGCTTTCTTCCCCTCCCTCTCTTAATTCCTCTGCTAAGTCAATAATGAATATATTATTTCTATTGAAATCATCTCATAGGTCTCTTTTTTTGTTTTCACTATCTCTTAATCTCTTTTTTAGATCTCTTACTTCTTTTTTAGCTGTCTCTAATTTGTCTTTGATCTTGCTAATTCTGTCTTCAGCCTTATTGATTCTATTCTCTCTCCCCTCTACTGTTTTCTGGAGTTCATCTGTTTTGTTACCCTGTTCTGATACTGTTTTAGATTGTTCAACTAGTTGTGTTCTTAGCTCAGCGATTTAAGCTTTCAGCTGTCTAATAACCTTGAGATAATTAGTGTTTCCTTCCAGGGTCTCATTTGTTGTTTCTGCATTTCTGATGACAATTCTAACAAACTCTTTACTCACTCCTGTGATTATTTCCTTAACTAGTGTTTGTGCTTCAACCTTTGGGGGGCTTTTAGCTGGACTCTTGGCCTGGTTCATTTATCTAGTATTTCTTCTTGTTGGTTTAATCATTTTATATAGTATGTTATATGGTCCCTCTCTAGGTGCTTTTCAAATTACTGATCACTCTTTCCTGGATTGACTTGTGTCTAAGTCAGTTATTTAAAGGGTTCACTGTTGTGGAAAGTAACAGTTGTTTTAATATTATTTTAATCCCTGAGTTGGAGCACAGTGGCTTTAAAACCTCTTTTTTTCTTTTTCTTCCCTGTAGACTATGGGAGCCTGAGGACTTTTAAACTAGAAGTAGGCTTCTTAGCTTAATCCCTCACTCAGGTGATTTGGTGGGTTTCTGAAGTAGTTCTAGTCCTGCCTTGCTGAGGTCGAGATGATCTGCCAATTATCGTTATTAAGAAGTAATCAAATATCATTAAACACTTCATTAAATTCTGCAGGAGGTGCATGAATGATAAATTTTGCTGCTATAAACATCTTTTCCTCATCAGACAACTGCTCCTCTAGATCCACCAATTTTCTTATATTTCTTTCACTTTGTCTCTTTTTTTCTGTCTCTATTTATCTAACATATTAAATAAGTAAAAGGTTTTTTTTTAGTTTTTCTATTATAAGTTTGTTTATTATTATTACTATTTTGTTCTCAAGAATACTGTTCTGCTTTAGTTTATAGCATTGTTGAGGACTGAATCTGGGATATTCGAAACTCAAGCATCTCCCTGGTCACTTCCTTCATTTTTTTAAATTTATTTAAGAAAGGAGACATTAACAAAATCTTAGGATAGGAGGGGTACAACTCCAAAAAATTCCTACCACCCAATCTCCACATCCCATTCCCTCCCCTGGTAGCTTTCCCATTCTCTATCCCTCTGGGAGTATGGATCCAGGGTCCTTGTGGGATGCAGAAAGTGGAAGATCTGGCTTCTGTAATTGCTTCCCTGCTGAACATGGACTTTGACTCATCAGTCCATACTCCCAGTCTGTCTTTCTCTTTCCCCAGTAGGGTGGGTCTCTGGTAAGCAGGGCTCTAGGACATATCGGTGGATTCGTCAGTCCCAGGAAGTCTGGTGGCATCATGATGGCATCTGGAGCCTGGTGGCTGAAAAGAGAGTTAACATACAAAGCCAAACAAATTGTTGAGAAATCATGGAACCAAAGGTTGGAATAGTGGAGATGAAGTGTTGGGGGGTACTCACTGTAGACTTTAGTGTACTTCTGCTTTCACATATATATATTTGCCCTAGTTTATGAATATGTGTGAACATATGCTCTATTTCACAGAACCTGCTTTATATCTAGGTTTTGGGACTTTGTTAGGAAGTGAAACAGCTGGGATGGAATTAGAGAATACTATAAAAGGAAAGGTATCACCCAAGTAATGAAGCTGAAGTGTTGTCATTCCACACCTGAAGTCTCTGGACACAGTCTGAGGTGAAGCATATTGAGGTGGCACTCATTGCATTGATTAGGTTGTGATCAGAGGATGCAATATTATTTTATATGAATTGGGAGAAGCATGCAGGAAAGTGGGCCCCATCCTACAGTTCAAGAACTGGGGGAAATATAGGCTGTATTGTGGAAATGTGATTTTCCTGCTGTCTTAGGGTTCAAGAAGACAGTGGATAGTTACTGCTATCATCACATTATTTGGTAATTGGGTTAACTTTGAAAAGTTCCTTTGTTAGGGTTTGATGTATAATACACAGTATCTAGTATATAACTGTGCCACCTGTTGCTTCTGTTCTACCTGGTCTAGGATTATGAGCATGGCCACATATCAAATACTCAGCCTATGTATTAAAAAGACTCAGTCTGTGTTTTAAAACGTTTGAGACATACAGTCAATTTTCCCCCTCTCATATTAATTAATTAGTGATTTATATGACTACACTTTAATAGGAGTGTACATAAACACCATTCCCACCACCAAAAGACTGTGTCCCATTGCACCCACCCACCCCCACCACCACCACCCCTCCCCCACCCTGATAAGCCTAATGTCCATCCTCCCCTTCACCACAGGGTTTTTACTTTGGTGCCCTACTCTCAATTTAGTCAGATCCTGCTTTTAGTTTTCTTTTCTAATATTCTTAAAGAGTTCACTGTTGTGGAAATTAACAGTTGTTTCAATATTATTTTAATCCCTGAGTTGGAGCACAGTGGCTTTAAAACCTCTTTTTTTCTTTTTCTTCCCTGTAGACTATGGGAGCCTGAGGACTTTTAAACTATAAGTATGCTTCTTAGCTTAATTCCTCACTCAGGTGATTTGGTGGGTTTCTGAAGTAGTTCTAGTCCTGCCTTGTTGTAGTCGAGATGATCTCCCAATTATCGTTATTAAGAAGCAACCAAACATGAGTAAACACTTCATTAAATTCTGCAGGATGTGTGTGAATGATAAATTATGCTGCTATACACATCTTTTCCTCATCAGACAACTGCTCCTCTAGATCCATCAATTTTCTTATATTTCTTTCTCTTTGTCTCTTTCTTTCTATCTCTATTTCTCCAACTTATAAAATAAGTAATTTTTTTTAGTTTTCCTACTATTATTTTGTTTATTATTATTACTATTTTGTTCTTAACAACACTGTTCTGCTTTAGTTTATAGCATTGTTGAGGACTGAATCTGGGATCTTGGAAACTCAAGCATCTCCCTGGTCTCCTCTTTCAATTTTTTTTATAAATATAAAATTTATTTCTGACAAAATTTAATCTTTTTAGTGAACTGTTGTGTATTTTTACAAACATACAATACGTAGACTTTAAATGGCCTTTTAATATAGATAAAATTATATAATTTCTGGCCAAACTAACCTCTTTTTATTTTTTTATTCGTGAATTATTATTGATGGACAAGATTGTGTGATAAGATTGGTACAATTCCATATAATTCTCACCAACAGAGTTCCACATCCCATCCCTTCCATTGGAAGCTTCAACATTATTTATCCTTCTGGGTAGGTATATGGAGTAAAGATCTTTATGGGCAGCAGCAGGTGAGAGGTCTAGCTTCTTTATTTGCTTCTCAGCCGGACGTGAGTGTTGCCAGGTCAACCTATATACCCAGCCTGTTTCTATCTTTCTATAGTCAGCTAGGGCTCTGGGGAGGTGGGGTTCCAGGACATATTGGCTAGGTTGTCTGTCCAGGTAAGTCAGGTTGGTGTCAGGGTAGTCAACTTGGTGGCTGAAAAGCAGTAAGATATAGAGCAAATGATTTAACATAAACCAGCACTATATTGTATGAACTTTTTGAAATATAACGTCTTAAATGGAAACTATTCCCTGAGAATTATCCTTATGAGTTTGGGAGAGTTAAGATACTGTACAATTTTAAATTTTAAAGTAAATTATTTTGCTCCTGACAGTGATGTGCAATAATACTAAGGGTCCAATTACACTTAAGTTTAAACGAAGCAAGGGAATTTATTACCAAAAGAGATAATAAAGAAGTTAGCAAGTTTCTAATTTTAGGTGCAATTGACCTGCCTGAAATGTGTCATTGGTTTCATTTCTGTGAATTAGAAATAGGAAAAGCATCTGCTTTCTCTCTAGGTGTTTTAGGAGTTTTTTGTTTGCTTGGTTTTTTGTTTGTTTTCATTTTTTTTAATCTAAAACAATGTTTTATTCTGCTAAATTTCATCCCCAAGATGAGGCATAAAACCATTTTTTTTCATAGAGAAAGAAGAGTGATACTCATGACTTATTTACATCAGGTTTTACAAAGTACAAATTCAAGCAGGGCAGGATTGGGAACTGAGGTCCAGAGAGGGATGAAAAGGGGATTGGGAAAGTTTAGGAAAGATGGTTCTATCAGTCACTTTCTTGATGGTCATTATGGTAAAAACATGTCAAATTATATATTTCTAATATGTGAAACTGAGTTCATGTCTATTATACCTTAATAAGGCTTGATATAAAAAATAAAAAATTGCAGTGATCTTGTAAGAAAACTGAATTTGAGGATAATAGAAACAATAGTAATTACAAAGTAGGATCTATGTATATCCCTTTAAACTATTAACTTCCCAATTAAATAATTGTTTTTTAAAAAAATGATTACTCAGCAGAAGATTTTGACCAGGTAGCAGTCTATATCTAATATACTCCTGGAATTAACACCAAGGGGATAAGTAGAAAGAAAACAGTTGCTTAAAATATGACCTTAAATAAGTAAACAATATTTTTAAAGAGAGATAAAAGCAGGGAGACAGCTCAGTGCATATGGAAAAATGTTCAGGTCCTAGCATCACACGGGGAGTGCCAAGGCATGAGAGGAAGTTCCAGGACTGTGGTGTTTCTTTTTCTCCCTCTCTCTGTCTCTCTCTCTGCATGTTTATGTGTGATAGAATGAAAAAGGGGAACCCAGGAGAAGTGACAACATGTATGCAAAAGTTCCTGACTCTATGAAAGAGAAAGAAAGAGACAGAGAGAGAGAGAGAGAAGAGTAGGAGATTGCAGAGCAAGTCAAAATCAGAGAATGGAAAAGACTGAACTTGGAATGTTTTGATAAAAGCTCAGAGATGACAGCTCCTGCCCTTCACAGGTTCTGCTAACCTCACCTTCTCCCCTCCTCCCTGGCACCAGGAAATTCTTCAGCATGAAAAATAATAATGAGAGCTTCTTAGAGGCGCCCCCTCGAGACTTCATCCTTCTGGGTGTTTCCGACAGGCCATGGCTAGAGCTGCCTCTGTTTGCCATCCTGCTGGTGTCCTACATGCTGGCCATGCTGGGCAACATCGCCATCATCCTGGTGTCACAGTTGGACCCCCAGCTCCAAAGCCCTATGTACATCTTCCTCCGCCACTTGTCCTTCCTGGACCTGTGCTACACCACCACCACAGTGCCCCAGATGCTGGTCAATATGGGCAGCTCCCGGAAGACCATCAGCTATGGCGGCTGCACAGTGCAGTATGCCATCTTCCACTGGCTGGGAGGCACTGAGTGCATCCTGCTGGCCGTCATGGCTTTGGACCGCTACGTGGCCATCTGTGAGCCCCTGCGCTATGCTGTCATCATGCACAGGGCACTGTGCCTGCGGCTTGTGGCCACAGCCTGGCTCAGTGGCTTCGGTAACTCCCTGGTACAGGTGGTCTTGACAATACAGCTGCCCTTCTGTGGGCGCCGGGAGCTGGACAACTTCTTCTGTGAGGTGCCAGCCATGATCAAGCTGTCCTGTGCTGACACGGCCATCAATGATGCCACACTGGCCGGGCTGGTGGCCTTCTTTGTGCTGCTACCCCTAGCCTTCATCCTGCTCTCCTATGGCTTCATTGGCCGAGCAGTTCTCAGGATCCAGTCCTCCAAGGGCCGGCACAAGGCTTTTGGCACCTGCTCCTCCCACCTGGTGGTGGTGTCGCTCTTCTACCTGCCTGCCATCTACATGTACCTGCAGCCACCCTCCCGCTACTCCCAGGAGCAGGGCAAGTTCATCTCCCTCTTCTACTCCATCGTCACCCCCACGCTCAATCCCTTCATCTACACTCTGCGGAACAAGGACATGAAAGGTGCTCTGAGAAGGCTCCTGGCCAGGACTGGCAGGTTCTGCAGATGAATGTCAACTGAGCACTGCGCATCCACACTTACCTGCGGGATGAACCGAACGCCGGGTTAAGGTGCCCGATGCCGACGCTCATCAGACCCCATGGCGGTGTTGGTTGATATAGACAGCAGGACGGTGGCCATGGAAGTCGGAATCCGCTAAGGAGTGTGTAACAACTCACCTGCCGAATCAACTAGCCCTGAAAATGGATGGCGCTGGAGAGTCGGGCCTATACCCGGCCGTCGCGATGCAGTTTTATCTGGTAAAGCGAATGATTAGAGGTCTTGGGGCCGAAACAATCTCAACCTATTCTCAGACTTTAAATGGGTAAGAAGCCCGGCTCGCTGGCGTGGAGCTGGGCGTGGAATGCGAGTGCCTAGTGGGCCACTTTTGGTAAACAGAACTGGCGCTGCGGGATGAACCGAACGCCGGGTTAAGGCGCCAGATGCCGACGCTCATCAGACCCCAGAATCCTAGAGTCCATTTATTAGCAACGTGGACATGAGTTAAATAGAAAAGCAATGAAGTTAATTATTGCTGAAATATGACAGAAATTACAGGTTTCTTAACAGTCAGCATGCCCTTAAGGTAGGGGGTTGGTATGACAGGAATTGATGAGATACAAGACAGTTATTTTCCATAACACAAGCAACTTAATTATCCAAAGGTATTTGAGAGAAGCATAGGGGTTACACCCGTAGGGTGAGACAGAGAGAAGATGAATATCAAAAGGCCATATAGTTTGGCATTTCTCTTGTCTGGGGTCTGAGGTGTGTGATGAAGTGTGTGATAAGGTGTGTTCTTCTGTGATCAGAAGGTGACTTTGAATGAGTGAATCTGCGGCCATGTGGCCTGCAGTTAATGGAGGGAAGTACTGGGGTATCTGTGGGCCTGAGAGTCAAGAAGGAAAGAACCAAGTCTGAGTTTCCCCCCTTATGCTCAGCTCAGTTGAGAGAGACTTACCAAGAGGTTATCTTCTCAGACCTCCATCCAAAGATGGGGGTGGTTCTCCCTAAGCTCTATCAGGCTCACACATGTTCCCAACACTTACCCATCACTAATTAAACAGTGTACAACTGGGGGGAAAGTGTGAAAATTCCTGCCAGCCTAGCCTGAGGGTGCTTCTTCCCAGGCATGTGCTCTCTGGGTTGGAAAGAACTCGACCTGAGCCAACCTAGGCTGCTGAGCAGCAAATGGATCAGGAACTAGCATCGCAAGAAAGAGACTCTGGGACTCACAAAGTGGGAACACACAATACCCTGCTGCATTTATTGATCTTCCTTTAAATATCTTCTGAGACAGAAGTGGTAGGATGGGAAAAAGAAGTAGTAGGATAAGGGGACAGAGTGGAAAAATAGCACAAACCAGTGGGGATTAAACCAGTGTTGGTCTCAAACAAAACAATGTTTATGTAAATACACCACAAAATCAAGCAATGCAACAGACCTGGTGTAAAGAACAACAAACTCCTCCAGATCCTCTATTAAAACCATCTTCCTCCAGACCAGGGTGATAACTCAGCTGGCTAGAACACCAACAAGCATGCCCAAGGCCCCGGAGGCTGCATGTTTAAACCCCCGCCCTGCATATGCCAGAGCTGAGCAATTCCCCTATCCTCTCCCTTTCACTCACTTTCTCTCTCTTTACAATAGACAAATGACTTTTTTAAAAAGAACTCTTTCATGCTGGGAGACAGCATAATGGTTATGCAAAAACTATTTTCATGCTTATAAGTCTGATTCTCCAAGTTTAATCAAGTGTACCAGCATAAGTCAGAGCTGGACAGAACTCTGATTAAAAAGAAGAAATATCTCTTCTATGGATATTTGGTATCTAAAATCCCTTCTCTTTGTTTGTCATTTGAAGACACCATATGTTTTTAGGAATTGTTCAGACAGAACTGGTGTTCCAAAAGTTATTTATCAAGTCACTTACCTTCTAATTTCCTGATCTTTCCCTTCCTTGTCTTCTCATCTTTCTTGTCTTTTTCTTCTGTTTATTCTTTCCAAACTTCCTTCTTCCAACCTTCATTGTAAAGTAGAATGTGATCCCGAAGCA
The DNA here is from genome assembly GCF_950295315.1 of Erinaceus europaeus. Lineage (NCBI taxonomy): Eukaryota > Metazoa > Chordata > Mammalia > Eulipotyphla > Erinaceidae > Erinaceus > Erinaceus europaeus. The sequence goes on along the minus strand of NW_026648155.1, from coordinate 19,695 downwards.
GGATCTTAAATTACAATAAATTTCTTTTCTTTTGCTTGTACCCATGTCTCTATATAGGATGTGCTTTTGAGTGAAACTCTTCAAATTAAGCAGATTATTTCTTCTCCCTGGAGCCTCATATGATGCTCTTTATCCCTGCAGTTCAGGTTGTTTTCTACAAATTTTCTCCTTTGTTGACTAGGAACTCGTGCAAGAGTGTAAATCATGTGTGTGAGAGAATCAAAAATAGGTGTTATGGTTGCAAATAAAAGTAGTAGACACTCTTATCTGAAAGGATAATGCATTCTAGTTGAGAAAACAAGTAATAAATACATTCAGGGTTAACGACTACAAAGTACCAAAGAATAAGTCATTCTAATAGATAATACTTGTCAAAGACTTCCCAGCAGAAGGGGGTAGGTTTAGTGCATTTCTGCACACCATCTTGGTTAATCCTCCAGCAAATCCCTATGATGCTATTACATTAAATACCTTAAAATTAATAGAAGCAGGGAGCATTGTTCCCATAGCAGCCTGAGTGTGTGGCTAGACAGGTAGTCCTGGTGTGGTGGAAGAGAGAGACGGTCTCCGGACCAGGAAAACCCATGGAGCATAATGTCAGGAGAGCCACACTGAGTAAAACTCAGCACCTCACAGCTTTCAATACAAAAAGTAAGTACATAAAAATGTTTCTGCTCCTCACTTATTTCACCTACCACTTCTCTCAGTCATTCTAAAGCTAGTCTTATCAAAGTAAGGACTGCAAAAGCTAAGTAAGGACAAGAGACTGGCATACTTTAACAATGACTCTTCCGTCCCTATCAGGACACCCTATAGCTGGGGCCCTAGTGTGGAAGTCCTGAGATTCCCAACAGACATGATGGGCCTAGACCTTGAATAGATCTTCTCTCAATTGTTACTGGTCATCTCTATGAGGAACAGTACAATAGACCCCTCTGTGGGCCCCCATAGGACCCTGCCCTCAATGTGTATCAAAACAACAGAGAATGTTCTATCCTCCGAAGGGAGGCTGGACAACATATTTTATCTTCCAACTGAGGAAGATGGATCCTAAAATTTGGGAAGCTTGTCACATTCCTACTCATGACCACAAAATACAAGCTCAGACCTACAGGGATGCAGAGGTCACATAGGCTCCTAAGTTGAATATGTGTCCCAGATCAGATCAAATTGATGATATTTATAGTAAACAGTATCTATACATCTTTCCAATATTTGGGAGCTATTCTCTTCCCTGATCCATATTTCTAGCTTTTTCTCTAGCTAGGACATTATCTCCTCAAATAATAAACTACATATCAAATTTCAGGCTCAGAAAAAAAAAAAACCTAGTATAGCCACAGGCCCTGTGGAATATAACTAACATAGGTATTCTAGACATTTACAAAATGGAGACCCCAAACTATTCATCTGAACTATTCCAGCCTTTATGTTAATGATTAGTCATAATTCATTTGACTCTATATGTTAACTCTTTTTTTTCATCCACTGGGTTCCAGATGCTACCATGATACCAACTGTCTAGTCTCCACGCCCTGGTGGGGACAAGTCAAACGGTCCTGAAAGGAGGAACTAGAGCTGATGGGTAGGGAGGGCTTATGCCAAAAACATAGCAAAGCAAACTTTATTTAGGATAATACATGTATATATACTTCACATCATCAGTCAAAGAATAAGCAAACAGTTACAAAATTTCAAGCAGTTCCTGTTATCAGTAAGGAACTATGTGTTTTGGTCTATTCAGCAGCAAGCAAAAAAATCAAGGTTAAGTCTAGATACATTTGCTAGTGTTCATGATGCAAACAGCTATAATGAGGGAAGATGTGTATATAACAGAAGGTCGTGGTGTCACTCCCGACTTCTTGTATCTCAAGGGCTGCCAGGATAGCTTGAGGGTGCTTCTACCCAAGCAAGTGCTCTCTGGGTTGGAGAGAACTCAACTGGAGCCAACCTAGGAAGCTGCGTGGGAGAGGGATCAGGAACTCTTGTTGGGCTAGCAAGGAGAGAGACTCTGGGACTCTCGGAGCTGGAAGGCAATCCCAAGTGTGTTTTCATCAGAAGAGCAGCCAGAGGATTTATACTCACTAAGTAGGGTGGAAACAGAAACAGGACATGACGTAGAGAGGGGGGAGCGAAAAGAGAGTGGTGGAAATCAAGGTGTGTTTAGGAGATGGGGTGGAGCCAAAAGAGAATGCAAACCAGTGGGGATTAAACCAATGCCCTGTAGGCAGGATGGTTCTTAGTTAACAGTGGTTATGTAACTAGACTGCAGCGTTAAGTATGGGGGAAGCTGGCGTACTGCCCAACAAAGGGCCTAATGGAGTGTTGCCTTTTCACTGTCTCCCACCATGTCACTCCCAACTCCTTGTTTCTCAAGGGCCTAATGGAGTGTTGCCTTTTTACTGTCTCCCACACAACTGGACTTCCCTGGGCAGATGACCCCACCAATGGGTCCTATAGCCCTGCTTCCCCAGAATGCAATGTTCACCTGCATATCAGCTCTTGGTCTTCTGAGAAAAAAGAGTTTACTTTTTCCCATTTTAAAGTATGTTGTGGCATTAGAGGAGTAGATTAATTAGAGAATTTTTATTTTCTTCTTAGAATTTTATATATTTTCCTGTTTATTTTTAAGGACAAAGAATGCTCATGGGATATAAAGGAGCAAAGCCCTAGAAGTAGATTGAATTTGATTTTTGCCCAGGAATACCCACTGTGGAATGCTGACCACCAGGACTATAAATTAAGGAGTCTGTATTTCATTAAACCATCAGGTGGTAATTTGTCACAGCAGAAAGGAGAGACACACCCCCTGACATTCCCAGACTATATTGTGGTTTCCAGGTAGCTCAGTTCTCTCAGTTCTGTAGTTGCCAAACTGAGCCCAGATCAAGGGGATTGCAATTAGTTCTACAGACTTGTTCAGCCCTTGACACATATGAATTCATTCCCTTTCTTGGGCCCATAGAATTTCTGAATTCATGCTTTTGTTGGTTTGATGCCTCCCTCCCTCCTTTCCTCCCTCTCTTCTTCCCTCCCTCTCTGCCTCCCTCCCTCCCTTCCTTCCTTCCTGTATTCTTTCCTTCCTCCCTACCTCCCTCTTTCCCTTCCTCCTTCCCTTCCTTTTTCATATTTGTTTACTGGATATATACAGATAGAAACTGAAAATGAAGGGGAAGATATAGAAGAATAGAGACAGAGTGACTCCCAGAACTCTGATTCACCACTCACAAAGCTTTATCCCTACAGGTGAGGGCCGAGGGCTTGAATACTTGGATTTGGAGTGCATGGTAACATGTGCACTCATCCAGATGCAACACCATTTGGTCCCCTTGGTGTGGTTTCTTTAACAGCATAAACATCTTAAAATTGAAATACATGTGTTTATTAGACCATTGTGTAAGGTTACATTTACCAAGATTTGTAATTATTGCTTGTATCTTATATTTAAAATTAAATCATTGATGACTTTTAGTCTCAAAAAATGGCAAACTGCTAGAAATGATAGTTGTACTGTTGTTTGTCAAATTCTTTTGAATTCGTATGATATGTTCACTACAAAGATTACGTAATGGTGGATTTCAGAATCAATCAATGCTCCTTTCATAAACTGAGAATTTTTCCATGTTAAGTAGTCAGTGACATCCCTAATTTTCTCTCTCTATTTTTTAAATATTAACAGTGTATATCTCAGATACGTACATGCACTGTTCATGAATGTAATAATGAGAATCTGAAATTAGTTATCTTTAAGCAGTTGCTTTTACTCCTTTGGTATCTGTCTCTATTATGATGAATTGCTTTATACTTGTTTTGAAGGATTTACACATAAACTCATTGTTTCTCTGTTCTTGCCATATTCTATTTCTATTGTCTGTTAGCAGATCATTACCCAATCTCCAAATTCAAGTATTCAGCCACTTTTTTGCATGACACTCACATAGCTCTGTGGGTGCTGACTTAGTACAAATGCACCCCTTGATCTTGTCATTCAGCCCTGACCTTGGAAGTCAAATCTGAGAGTCTTTGTAACAACATGGGATAATGTCTAGATGGAGGGTCTCATGATTTTAGCCTTTTGTCCTGACGTTTTCCTAATCTCTAGTTCTTTTTTTATTTACTTTATTTATTTATTCCCTTTTGTTGCCCTTGTTGTTTTATTGTTGTAGTTATTATTGTTGTTGTCGTTGTTGGATAGGACAGAGAGAAATGGAGAGAGGGAGGGGAAGACAGAGAGGAGGAGAGAAAGATAGACACCTGCTGACCTGCTTCACTGTGAAGCGACTCCCCTGAAGGTGGGGAGCCGGGGTTCGAACCGGGATCCTTATGCCGGTCCTTGTGCTTTGCACCACCTGCGCTTAGCCCGCTGCGCTACAGCCCGACTCCCAATCTATAGTTCTTAACTTGTGATGCTTCAAAACTCAGTAGCTGAAAAACATGGAATTGCTTTAGATGATTGGAAAGTTCCTCTTCTCCCAATTCAATTAGTCCATTCTTTCAATTTTCAACACTTCTATAAAAAATGAAATCCTATAAATTGATGCTTATAATCTGAGACCAATGAAATATGAAACATCAGCTCTTTTGACTTTCCACACTCCTTTCTAACCTTGATGTTCAGGAATTGGCCTTTACATTGGCAAACATGATAGAAGTGGACTGACATAAAAAAGAAGTTTATGGGGTACAGGCAGTAGCACAGAGGATTAAGCACACCTGGCACAAAGCGCAAGGACCAGTGTAAGGATCCTGGTTTGAGCCTCCAGCTCCCCACCTGCAGGGGAGTCACTTCACAGGTCTCGAAGCAGGTCTGCAGATGTCTATCTTTCTCTCCCCCTCTCTGTCTTTCCCTCCTCTCTCCATTTCTCTGTTCTATCCAACTGTGATCATATCAATAACAACAACAATAATAATGACTACAACAACAATTAAAATAACAAGAAAAAATAGAAAAAGAAGTTTGTCTTTGCTAGTAAGACTTACTACATATATTAATGACTGAAGTAGAATGGTCATAATTGAAGGTTGGATTTCCCTTTTAGAGTATTTGCAGTTGAAAGTGAGCTGAAACATTTAATTTTTTACTTTCTTTATAAAATAAAAAAACCAACAAGACCATAATATAAGAGGAGTACAGGGGGCCAGGCAGTGGCTCACCTGGTTGAGCACACATGTTACAGTGCGCAAGGACCCAGGTTCAAGCCCCTGGTCCCCACCTGCAGGGGGAAAGCTTCACAAGTGGTGAATCAATGCTGCGGGTGTCTCTCTGTCTCTATCCCTCCTTATTACTCCCTTCCCTCTCAATTTCTGACTGTCTCTATCCAACAAATAAAGATTTTTAAAAAAGAGGGGTACAATTCCACACAATTCCCACCCCTAGAGATCCACATCCCATTCCCTCTATTGGAAGCTTTCCAATTCTTTACTCCTCTGGGAGTATGGACCCAGCATCACAGCTTCATCAGTCTGACTTTGTCTCCTGAGGATTTCTGTTATGTGGCCTGATTGATTGCTGACTCAGGCCTGTGGTATATATTACTCCTCAGTCTTGTTATATAAGGTACAATTACTTTTCCCTAGATGCTTCTGTTTTCCTTAGAAAGGTGCAGTTCCTTTTCTTTACATGTTCAGGAGGAGGGTTTCCTTACCTTTTAACTATCTGAGGTGCAGTAAGGCAGGCAGAGATTCTGACATGAGGGACTCAAGGAAATGGTGAGGGGGAGCAAGCAGTCCTGGCTGCTTCCCTCAGACAAGAAGGAAGGAGGGGCATCTAGTTCTTGTCTGACACAAAAACCTGAACTTGACCTCTTATCTCTGTGCTTGGCAGGCGGGCATGGTGGGAAACAGTAATGAATAAGTGTGCTACATGGTCATCGAGTACCACAGACACTCCCCGAGTTATGATCATGCTACGAGAACATCTGCTCCCTCCTAGAGGGGAGGCAGCACATGGAAGGAGTAGAGATTATTTATAATTCCTTGTGATGAAATGTGTTCAATTTATGAAGCATTTAAAGGTTTTTAGTCTTTTTAAAAATGTTTATTAGTGATTTAATATTAATTTACAAAATTGTGAAATAATAGGGTTATAATTCCACATCATTCCCACCACCAGAGTTCTGCGTTCCCATTCCCATTGGAAACTACAGTAGAGAGGTTGTATTTTTTTTTTCTTATACTTACATAGATTCATCTGTCAATTCATTTTGCCTGACTCCCAGTCTTGAAGGAGCATTAACATATAGGAAATGAACCTTATTGGTAGAACTCATCCTAGCCCTTGGCTGTCTCCTTACCCATTCTGAGTATCAAGCAGCCTATTTTGTCTTTCCTGGCTCCCAGTAGTTGCCAGTGTGCAAAGATCTGTTATAAAGAGCACCCCAGTCAGATTTAGGCAGATTGGAACTGGACTTTGGGGTCATGCAAATGTACTTTCTTTTGTAACAAGACTTGAAAATTGGTGGCTTTGGTGTGGTCCTTTTGCACTGGACCCTCAGGCAATCACCAGCTAAGAATTCTTTCTTTGATAGCATTTGCTCAACCAGCTCCCACTGACCATTAAAACCAGATTATCAAGGTGTATCTGCATATACTCTGGGAAGAAGCCACAAAAACCACAGCACCTGATTTGATGTGTGCACAGTATTTTTAGAGACACTGCTGTCAGTTAAGTGTTTTTCTGTCTCCTACAGTCCTGTGGGACACAAGACTATAAGCATCTTTGACCTCAGAGTCAGGTGCTCCAAGGGTGCTTCTTGGCATCTGCTGTTGCAGCTGGGTCCCTAGAGTTGTTGGGAGAACTGGTGACCTGGAGGGAGCCCAAGGAGAGCCTTAAGAGATCACTCACCCTCATCCAGTGTCTCTGAAGAGAATTACAGTTGACCCTTAGATGTGTGTTTACTTAGGAACCTGCCCTCAGGCCTCTCAGCTCTGAGATATGTGTGTCCTGGAACCATGCAGGTTTGTGACTTTGGCCCTGGGGAAATATTTCAGTGAGTACTTAGGTCTGTTTAAGTTAGGTTCCTGGCCCCAGGATGAACCTTTTAACATAAGCAAACAGGTTTCTTTCTACAGAAAAGTTAAAAGGTTTCATTTAGCTGTCTCTGCACTATGACCTGGGCTTTGGCCCAGATGATTGTGAGTGACCTTTGAGGGAACTCTTGCTCTTTGTTCCATCTTCCTTTTATTTTATTTTTTTCCAAACAAAGTAAATATTAAACTTAAATTTTAATACATCAGGACTGGGCAGTGGCAGTACTTGGGTAATTAAATGTAAATAAAATACTGCATTTAAATTAATAAAAATTGGTTCGGGATGTAGCTCAACTGATAGAGCATAGGACTTGCCTGCCTAAAGTTCTTAGTTTCATCATAAGCCCCATAGTTGGTGCTCTGTCTTCTATCTCCCTACCAAATAAGATATTTTTTTTTGCACAAAGATAACGAAAATAAAGAACTCTTTCTTAGTTCACAGTGACTCTGCAGATCTAGCGGGCAAGTTTAAAAAAAGAGTTTAAAAGGGAGGAGGTTTGGGTCTCTAGTGAGATATGACCAGATGGCTGACTGATAACCAGGAGACAGGTGTGGGTCTAGGAGTTATCTCTGGGAACACAGACTCTGGGACTTTGAGAATAGAAAACAGAAGATCAAGGAAGAGTCAATAAATAGAAACAGCATAGCTTACAGTTTCCAGTCAACCATCTTGTTTGGAAGTGACCCAAAGTCTTGGTGCTGTATAAAGGAGAACTTTTTAAAATGTAACAGGGCCTTCACATGTCTTGATGTGTGTATTTTTCCCTAATAGACTTTCTTCTATTTTTCTGAACCTGATATCTGGGGTTCTATTTTTTAATTTTTTTAAATTATTTATTTGATAGAACAGAGAAATTGAGAGGGGAAGGCTAGATAGAGAAGAAAAGAGAAACACCTGCAGTACTGCTTCACCACTTGTGTAAAAAATGGCAACTAATTCCTAGCACTGCAAAAACGGTATCATCTGTTTTCCATCTACACCATGCCTCGGCCTCGCGTGAGCTTAATGTGCAGCTTGGCGATATGAGAATCCGGCATGAAACCCAGCCAGTCTATCTTGGCGTTACTCTCGATCGCACTCTGTCATTTCACGAACATCTCATAAAAACTGCAGCAAAGGTGGGCGCGAGGAATAACATCATTGCAAGACTGGCCAGCTCCTCATGGGGCGCGAGCGCTTCCACACTATGATCATCATCTCTGGCATTATGCTATTCCACTGCAGAATACTGTGCCCCCGTATGGTTCCGTAGCTCCCATGTCCACTTGGTCGATTCCAAATTATATTCCTCCATGAGGATAATTTCTGGAACCATCCGTTCCACCCCGGTTCCATGGCTGCCAGTTCTTAGCAACATCGCCCCGCCAGATATTCGTCGTGATGCGGCATCATTTCCCACGTCTACACTGGACCGAACTGTTGTTTTTGATGGGTTAGGTTGTTTTCGCCGGGCTGGCTTCACGGGCAGGTAACAGATGACCAGGGACTCATAGTTGAGCTGTAGGCAGTATCTCTTTATTCATGCAGGACACAGCACAATCTAAGACGAGCTAAGCTAAACTCAAGGACCTGCCAATATACGCGGATATCTTCGCCCACCCTGTCCAACGCTTGACTTCTCGTCACCCAGTCTGGTCCCCTACGCCTACACTGAACTTCTCTGTTCCAGACTCTTGGAAACAGAGTTGGCAGTCAGCTGAGGTAAAGAACAAACACCTCATCACAGACCCCTGCAAGCGTCAACCCAGCTTTGACCTAGCACGTTATGATTGGGTCCTCCTCAATCGCTTTCGAACAGGCCATGGCCGGTGCGCCGCTATGTTCCATCGCTGGGGAGCCAGAGATGACCCGAACTGCCCCTGCAGCTACAGACAGACTATGACCCACATAGTCAACGACTGCCACCTCTCCAGATTCAAAGGAGGTCTCGAAACTTTACACCAGGCTCAACCTGACGCTGTGGACTGGCTACGGAAGAAGGGCAAACGCTAGAAGAAGAAGAACCACTTGTGGAGCTTTCACCCTGCAGGTGGGGCCTAAGGGCTCAAATCCTGGTTGCATAGGGCCATCACCTGACCTTTAGTTCCACTGTTTTCAACATGAGGACTAATGAGAATTTCCTAGGAAACAGGAAGTTGTCCCCTAGTGGACTCATTCCACTGTGACAGATGAAAAGCCCTAATAACTGTGAGAGGTCAAGGATTTTGGAACCTATCACTGTGTCGCAGTACTAAAAGTTGTGGTGCCTAATGTGGCATCCAAACCTTTCAATAGTCAGGGAGAAGCTGACTGTCACAAATCTGCAATTGTGGGCATCTTTGTCAGGGACGGGGATCAGGTAGGGTTGTGCTTCCTGCAATCTACCAAGAAGTGGATTTTTCTCAACTACTTCTTGTGTAGGTATTGTTCATTTTGTCTGGGGACCTCTGTCACAGCCAGTGAACCAGTAATTCATTTTTTTTTCCTCCAGGGTAATTGCTGGGACTCTGTGGATGCCTGCACTATGATTCCACTGGTCCTGGCAGCCGTCTATCTTCCCCATTGTTGTTATTGTTGTTGTACAGGACAGAGAGAAATTGAAAGAAGAGGGGAAAATAGAGAGGCAGAGAGAAACACCTGCAGGGGGTACATCAGAAATCATTATTACTAAGGATCCTGCATGCAAGTCCAAGCCTGTGCTACCTGGCACTGCCCTGAATAATTCTGTGATTGAGGCTGGTTGAGAAAAGGATTGGTAAGGTTGATGGGAAACACTGCCCCTGTTGTTGTCAGGGCCTGAGGCTGGCCCTGCTGCCAGTTTCCCTGATTCTGAGTTTGTCCCGTCTGACTGTGTCCTTGTATTAAAGGACTCTGTCCTTGTGAAACTTTGAGCTGTAATCTCTGGTCCAATGTAAGTAAGCCTTTGACACATGGAGGACAATGTGTTTTAGGGGCAGATGTCTGCGTAGCAGGATTTACCTGCTGTTGAGAGTCTTCTCCACTGAAATGTCCTTCCATTCCACAGGAGAAACAAGCAGATTGTTTAGCAGGTCTTGAGCCAGTTTGCATTTTTGATAAAAATTGAGTAGAAGTGTTCCCTGTAAGGGCTGCAGCTATTGTTATTTTTATAAAAAGGAAGGGGTAACTTCCTTTGTTAGGATTTGCTGTATCACCCCACACATCTTCCTTTTAAGGGCAGAATATTGTGCTGAATATAAATTTCATTACTTACTTATTCTGCCATTTTTCAATGACTACTTATGTTGTTTTCAAATTTTAGATATTGTGGATAGAACAGCTATGATAGGAATACCTATATCCTTCAAATTAACTTTCTTACATCCTTTGGATATCTAAGAGTGGTATAGCTGGGTAATAATGGATTTGTAGTAATGAGTCTTTAATATTTATTTTTTATTCCCTTTTGTTGCTTGTGTTGTTTATTGTTGTAGTTATTGATGTAGTAGTTGGATAGGACAGAGAGAAAATGAAGAGAGGAGGGACAGACAGAAAAGAGGAGAGAAACATAGACACCTGCAGACCTGCTTCACTACTATTGAAGTGACTCCCTTGCAGGTGGGGAGCAGCGAGCTTGATCTAGGATCCTTATGCCGGTCCAGTCCTTGCACTTCATGCCACCTGTGCTGAATCTGTTGAGTCCAACTCCCTGAAGTACTAATTATTAAATAACATACATACTGTTTTCAATAGGGGCTGGAACATTTTCTGTTCACAACATAAGTGTGCCAGAATCCTCTGCCCTCCACTAACGTTTTAATCCTAGTGTTTTGTAGTATAGTTGGAAATCAGAGAATAGTCCTTTTTTTTTCTCTTAGACTGTCTTTTTCTATCAATATTCTTTAGTTATTTCAATTAAATTTTAGGATTGTTCAAATTCCTTAAAGAATACCAATGTCACTTTGATAAGGATTGCATTGACCCTATAGACTCCATTAGGAAGGTTGGCCATTTTAACTATTTTTATTCTTCTTGTTCCTTCTTTTTTTTTAAGTTTTTTTATTTATTTTTTTTAATATTTATTTTATTTATTTATTCCCTTTTGTTGCCCTTGTTGTTTTTTATTGTTGTAGTTATTATTGTTGTTGTCGTTGTTGGATAGGACAGAGAGAAATGGAGAGAGGAGGGGAAGACAGAGAGGAGGAGAGAAAGATAGACACCTGCAGACCTGCTTCACCGCCTGTGAAGCAACTCCCCTGCAGGTGGGGAGCCGGGGTTCGAACCGGGATCCTTATGCCAGTCCATGTGCTTTGCGCCACCTGCACTTAACCCGCTGCGCTACAGCCCGACTCCCTGTTCCTTCCATTTTTTAATTTTTTAATATTTATTTATATTCCCTTTTGTTGCCCTTGTTGGTTTTTATTGTTGTTTTATTATTTTGTTATTGATGTCATCATTGTTAAATAGGACAGAGAGAAATGGAGAGAGGAGGGGAAAGCAGAGGGGGAGAGAAAGATAAGACACCTGTTTCACCGCCTGTGAAACATCTCCCTTGCAGGTGGGAAGCCAGGGCTCAAACCAGGATTGTTGTTAAAATTCGGAGTCTCTAGCTGGCCGGGCTAGCCTCACGGGCGGGTAACAGAGACGACCAGAGACATACAGCTGGGCAGGGAAGCTGTATTTCTTTATTCAGGAACAATGATTCATAAACTAAACCAAACTAATCACCAAACAGAACTCTGCTGTCTCTTTGCGGCAGCACAAGCACTCTCTCTTACTCTGGAACTCAGGAACCCTCTGGGGGTTCCTCAGGGCGGGGCCAAGTGGCCCACGAAACTAACTGGACTGATCCAATTCTCTTGGCGGGGGAGAACTAGAACAACCCAATGTAAAGCATACAACAATTCCCCCTTTTCTTTTTAACCAAATGACTATAGTATCAAGGGTGTGGGGTGAACAGAAACCTATATCGTACAGGCATTTTTTAAAAAAGAAACTGGCACAAACATGGAGAAACATGTAAGCAAGTAACAAGAACCAGTGTGCTGCCAAGGGAAGGCCTGAGGGGGCCATATTTTGCCTCTGTGGGCAAAACTTTATCAGCTTAAAAAAAAATATTTCTTGCCTCTGGGGGGCGTACTTGCCTCAACAGGCATTTGCATCGGGGTGGGGAACGGCCTAGAGTCCCAAAGGCAGCTGGCTGCAATTTACTTACTATGAAACAAAACTTGTTATTAGCATATTTCTAATAGAGAAGGAATTTGAGACTTCTACATATCAACAACTTCTTTTAACCTTTTGTTACACCCATTCAAATGGAGTCACACCCTAGTTGTGTACAGGAAAGGAAACCTCAGGCATGAGAATAATTAGCATAGCCATGGTGCGATCTACCATTTCTAATAGAGAAGGTAATGGAGAGTTTTACATATCAACAAATCTATTTAACCTTTTGTTTAGACCAACTTAGTTGAAATATATTGATTGTTAACTAATTTTTACCTCAGACTTTAAATGTAAGTTAATTTTATCTTTATGAGAATTACGTTGAAAACCTTTTTCATTTAACTTTGACTAGTAAGAATTTAGCCTTAAAGTTACTGTTTACCAAACTTTAAACATACACATAAACATGGTCATTAATACACAAGGAGAGAAACCTTTGTTACGAAGACATATCATTTTAAACATGAATTTAAATCTGTACTGTCTTAGTCGTTGGGGAGGTGCATTGTCCAGTGGTGGTCTCTTGGGCAGCTTCACTTCTAGGAATTGCAGGTTGCAATCTCTGCACAAATCTCTGTGTACTCCAGCTTGTCTGCCTTCAGACCGGACCGGCAGCTGGAGATCTCGTGTGCCCAGTTTCGGCAGGGAGCCCGGGGATCCGGGAGGTCTGGGATCATTCCAGAATTTATAGCAAGAGGGCAGGCGGGCCAGCTTTGTAGAAGGCGTGGGCCTAGGTGCCCAGGGGTGGCGACCATGATAGGCCACCGTGGCCCTGCCCCATGGCCCTGTCATGTCTGCTGCCCTGCTCGCAGTGTGGAGGGATCACATGTCCAGTGCCCTGCGCCACACGGTGGAGAGCCGGCTCCTGTGGGCTGGCCTGCGTGATGGCATTGGGCTCCTGCGCGCTGGCGTCGGGCTCCTGCGTGCTGGCATCGGGCTCCTGCGTGGTGGCATCGGGATCCTGTGTGCTGGCGTCAGCCTCCTGCGGGCTGCGGGGCTGTGGGGCTGCGGGTGCGGTGTGCGGGGTTGTCTGGGCGCAGCCGGCTGGCTGGCTGTTTAACCAGGTGGAAACAGCAGCTACGCGCCTCACCTCCCGCCCGCTGGCTATTCCCGCTGGCTGTTCTGAGTTTGCCCGAGCGAGTGGAAACCACAGAGTGGTCCAGAGACAAATGTTCCAGAAACAGCAAAACAGTCTCTTGAAGAAAGAGCAGAGGCCTTTGGAGATCTCTTCACAAGCAGAAGAGAAGGCCATAGTGCATAGGCAGCCAAATTGTCTTCACTTATCTGAGAGATGCACAGGTCAAGTCCACGTGGGCGCCATTTATTGTTAAAATTCGGAGTCTCTAGCTGGCCGGGCTAGCCTCACGGGCGGGTAACAGAGACGACCAGAGACATACGGCTGGGCAGGGAAGCTTTATTTCTTTATTCAGGAACAACGATTCATAAACTAAACCAAACTAATCACCAAACAGAACTCTGCTGTCTCTTTGCGGCTGCGCAAGCACTCTCTCTTACTCTGGAACTCAGGAACCCTCTCGGGGTTCCTCAGGGAGGGGCCAAGCGGCCCGCAAAACTAACTGGACTGATCCAATTCTCTTGGCAGGGGAGAACTAGAACAACCCAATGTAAAGCATACAACACAGGATCCTTAAGTTGGTCCTTGCACTTCATGCCAAATGAGCTTAACCCGCTGGGCTACCACCCAACTCCTCTCCCCCCCCTTTTTTTTACTGTGATCTGTGTGTGTTTGTGCGTATTTCTCTTAGCAATGCTCTGAAGCAGTCATGGTAAAAGTCTTTGTTCTCATATGTTGTGTTTATAGCATGTTTTATCTTTTCCAGTTTGATTGTAAAAAGGATTGCTTCTTTCATTGCTCTATCTTCTTGCAGATTACTTGCATAAAGAAAGGTCACAAATCTAAGTATAGTGATTGTGTCTCCTGCCACCTTACTGAACCGATAGCAGTTTATGGGTGGAGGCTTTAAGGTTTTCTATGTATAGTATATCATCAGCAAATACTTATAGACTAACATTTCCCTTTCCAGCTTGGATTCTTTTAATGTCATTTTCTAGCCTAATTGCTCCAGCAAGGACTTCTAAGACTATGTTGAACTATAATCATTAGGGGAGATGTCTTATCTAGATCCAGATCTGAGAAGGAAAACTTTCAGTTTTCCTGCACTGAGAACATTAAAGATGTTCCTTCTACCAATGTACTAAGAGTACTTATACAAATTTCTGACATGTGCTATGAGTCTCATATGGGCTCTTAACCAGTTAAGGAAATAAACTACCAGCAGGATTTGAAGGCATTGGATTTTTTTCAGTTCCAAATGCTATTGTATTTTTAATTTTTTATTGATTGATTGATTTAATAATGATTGACAAGACTGTAGGATAAGAGGGACATACTAAAAGCCTCTGCCAACATACTACAAGGAGTAATGTATGTGAGCCTGACATAATCAGAGTGACTGGAGGTTAGAATTATTGGGTTGGGATTTTAAAAAAAAAATCAAATTATTTTTCCCTTCCATTCCCATACCTTTCCCTTTCCTTTCCTTTTCCCTTTACTCCCTTCCCTTCCCCTTCTTTCCATACTTCCTCCCTTCCATTTTTATTTTTTCTTTCCTTCCTTCCTTCCTTCTTTCTTTCCTTTCTTCTTTTTAGCTTTCCTTACATTTTTCTGATTCCTTCCTCGTCTTCCTTTCCCTCCCTCCTTTCTTCATTGTGTGTGTATGTGTCTTTTTTTCCCAAGACATGCTTATCTCTGTATAGTGGGTTATTATAGATGGTGCTGGGAATCAAATCTGTGTAGAATCCTGAATCATCCAAGATCCTAATATTAATTTATACCCGTATGTCTGGTGTCATATACAGGTATTCTATTGATGAGTTTTATCCCTGGCTTGAAACTCATTTTTTATGTATTGCTCTTTTGTATAACATAATAATGTAGCTTAAATGAGGGGATACTGATTTACAAAACCATAGGTTTTAGGTGAACCAAGTTCATTACATGCCCATTGATTGATATGATGCATCTTTGGTAACTTAAGTTCTTCTTCAGAAACATGGGGTTTGCTTTTACATGACATTGTCTGTTTTTTTTTGTGGGGGGATTGTCATTGTTGCCTCTCTTTATTAAACCACATCTGAGTAAGATTATCAAAATTCTTTGACCTTCTCCTTCTAAGTATTTTGCTTAGTATGAACCCTTTCAGTTTCTTCCATGTTGAAAGATATTTTTCTTTTTGTTGTGCTAATTTAATTGTTTTATTGAGGTAATATTGATTTTCCACATCAAATGTCTTAGAAATACAATATTGAACACTTTTTGGGGGTGTGTGTTATCAGACCATTGCACCATTGAAGTAAGAATTACCCCAAATCCTCTCCTGCCAGTCCATTGAACCCTTTAGCATTTCAGTTCAGCCTTTCACTCCCCTTGGTGACCTTACTTCTACTCTGTAAGTCTAAAGTTTGTATAATAATTTCTGAAATGAAAAATTAGTAATGAAAAGAGAACAGCTAATATAGTATCTTGCTGGCCAACAACTTGGGAGTATGTCTGTCTTCAGAGTGGTAGTAACAATAATGAACTTGTTTTAAAGATTTAAAGGGAAATGTTTTAAGTGAATTCTGGGAGCTGGTAAATATCTGGACAATTCTCTTCAATTGAATAAAGAAGATATGGCAATCTAGGAAAATCAGTGAGAAATATTTAATTATATGACTTTTTCACTCGCTGGGATTGTGAAAGAAGAACATCTGGTCCTTTTGGTGAGAAACACAATTCTCACTGATGCACATTTCTCTTCCACAAAATTAGACATATAAACTGTATTAAGTTTTGGGAATACCATCATCTGTAGCTGGGATGGTTGTGTAGTTCATAGTCATGGAATAAGTGGAACCCCAGGAACACAATAAATTGAGATTCACTTTCTTGTGTCACCTCCTTAGGGAGCAGAGTTTTCCTGAAAGAAGTCTCTTCAGTGCCTCTTTCACATCCTTGTTCCTCAAAGTGTAGATGACAGGATTCAAGGTGGGTGTCACCATAGTACAGAAAAGGGAGATGAACTTGCCTCGGTCCTGGGAGTAGGTGTCACTGGACTTCAGGTACCTACAGATGCCAGTGCCAAAGTAGATGACTACGACCATAAGGTGGGAGGAGCAGGTGCTGAAGGCTTTTCGCCGGGCCTCTGCTGACTTGATCCTCAGCACAGCCTGAGTGATGAAACCATAGGAGATGAGGATGAGTGCAGGGGGAAGAAGAAGGAACAGGATACTGACAGTAAACAGCACCAGCTCACTGACTGTTGTGTCTGCACAAGCTAACTTGAGCAGAGCTGGAACTTCACAGATAAAGTGGTTCAGCTTATGGTTGCCACAGAAAGGCAACTGTAAAGTAAAGGTGGCATGGATCAGGGAGTTGACCAAACCACTGAGCCAGGAGACAGATGCCAGCTGCTGGCACAGTCTAGGGTTCATGATGACCACAAAGTGGAGAGGCTTGCAGACAGCAACGTAGCGGTCCAAAGCCATGACTGCCAGCAGGATACATTCAGTGGAGCCCAGAGTGAGGGAAATGTACAGCTGCACCACACAGCCACCATAGGTGATAGTCTTCTCAGGTCCTCGCATGTTGACCAGGGTCTGTGGTGCTAGACTGGTGCTGAAACACAGGTCCAGCAGGGAAAGGTTGCTGAGGAAGAAGTACATGGGGGTTTGGAGAGGGGCATCCAGGTAAGACACCAGGATGATGGTGAAGTTGCCTATAAAGGTCAGCAGGTAGAAGAAAAGCACAAACAGAAAGAGCATAGCCTCCAGGTGAGGGTGGTCTGAGAAGCCAAGAAGGACAAAGCCCATGAGAGAGCTCTCGTTGGCCCTTTCCATCCTTCCAGAGGGATGTTTCCCTGTGGGAGAGGAAGTGGGACAGGTATGACTGAAGTCAATGATCTTACAGCCACTGTGTATCTGAAAGATTATTGTCTTGAGTCCTTGGTTGTGAGGAATGCTTATAGTATTAGGATGGTGTGAGCCTAGCTATAAAAGCCAAGCAAATGGAAATTTGCACACATAGACCAAGAAATATGGAATCAAAAGACATATACAGGATTTTAACTTTCAACAAAATTATATATACTCTGCATAGCATTCAGGTCATGTGACTGATAAAAATGGAGATATGAATTTCTTCTCACCACCCCCACTTACAGAGTCTTTTTCTTTGATTTACCCGACCATCTCTAAGCTCTCACAACTTGTCATGCTTAGAATAAAAATCAGGGCCTCTTACTTGCTCTTTAGTGCCCTATTACAACTCCATACACACACTACTGTGTTCTCTTTACACATTGCCTCAACAAAGAAAGTAAAGGCTGCCATAGCTTAAATAGTTTGTATAAAGAAACATAACAAATCTAGTCATTCAATAATAAGCACCTAAGTTTTACAAAGTGGTTTTAATATGTTCTAAGCCTGAAAACATGTCTGATTTGCAAATGTGTTTGGCTGCCCCCATCATTCCTCCCTTTCCTCCACACCAGAAGCCACTACACAAGACTGCAGACTCCTAGACAAGTATCTCAAGCCCCGATGGACATTCTCTTTCCTTGACGAAAGGGGTTGTGTCCCTCCTGTACTACATCTATCAGGGAAACTATACCACACTGCTTTTTAACATCTGTAAATTGCTTCCAAACTACATCTGCTCATTACACTGAAGGTCCTTGTTATACTGGTAGCCTGTGTGATTTTAATGATGTCCATTGTGTGGCCATTTAACCATAGCTACCTGGTGAAGCCAGGAAGTCCTTCCCAGGTGTCCCAGTCTCCACACACAGTCCTTGCAATGTTTATTCTGTGTAGCAGATGTGAGTGACAAAAAAAAATGGCTATGAAAGTTTGCCTCCGTAGTCAGAGAGCTGAGCCAGGCTGAACTGCAACTAGCTACAGCAGGAAGAGCAAGTGCAAAGTCTTCCGGTAATAGACACCCAGATCTGTGCAGAAATAATCCAGAGACTAAGGCTGGGAAAATAACTGGCTTGCATCTTTTTTTTCTAAGGAATGAGAGAGGTGGCAGTGAAGCAAAGGAGAGCAGGTATCGAGCCAGACACTGTTGAGGGTTTCCTGGGAAAAGATGCCTTATATATGGGACCATAGCACCATAGAAGGAAGAGAGATGGGTGGCTGGATAAGGGAATTACTGAGAGCTGAGTTGGCGTGGATAAATGCCCCTGAGTTCCCTCCTTCCAACATATATAGGCTTCTGCCCTAGGCAGACAGATCCCTGAGAATAACAATGCCGGGGTGTGTGAGGACATGATGGACATAACCAGACAAAGGGGTCTGCCTTCTGCAGCTGCAAGGGTGGAAGGCAGCTTCCTCCCCAGGCTCACAGGTACAGATTTGTGGTTGTTTGGGATGTCCTGCAAACATATACACAGATTCTAACCAGGAGTCTACAATTCAGTTACCTGTGAACTCACTGCCACACACTCCTGGGGCACTAGTTGTATTAGCTGCCTTTAGTTGGAAACAGGTAGGAAGCTCCTCAGTCTGTCCTCTTGAAATTTGGAGAAATCCACTGTAACACAATGTCTCTGTCCTCTGGTTTATTTTCCATGTGCTCTGACCTGACTGCCATACCACCACCCCACTGTTGACTATTCTATTGTGCTAAAGTATATATGGCCACATTTACAGATTTCCCACCATGCCCATGGTTGTTATTATATCACACTAGAAGTCACCTATCTTAGCAGAAAGTGTCTGATCTGGTCTGTAAATAGGGGCATCTGTCCACTTATATTCTGGTACTTGCTGACCCTCAATTTAGAAAAATAATGTTAATTCTAGCAGTGAAATACAAAAGATATCAAACAGGTTTGGTCTGCAACATGACCAGTTTCAACCCAATTGCCAGAGCTGAGTAGTGCATGGTCAAAAGAAGAGAAAGTGAGTCGGGCAGTGGCACAACGGTCTAAGCGCATGTGGCACAAAACGCAAGGACCAGCTTGAATGATCCCTGTTTGAGCCCCCGTCTCCCCACCTGCAGGGGAGTCACTTCAGTGGTGAAGCAGGTCTGCAGGTATCTATCTTTCACTCTTCCTCCCTGTCTTCCATTCCTCTCCCCATTTCTCTCTGTCCTATTCAACAACAATGACATCAATAACAATGGCTATCTTGTTTATTTCCTACCTAGGAGAAAAATACATAATCAGGTTTTAGGTTTTATTTACTTAAAAAAATAATGTTAACCAGCAACAGCAACAAAAGGGAAAATGAGTAAATAAAATGTTTAAAAAATTAAAAAGAAGGGAGATAGAGAGAAAGGAAAGAAAAGAAGTAAGGTAGGGAAAGGGTAAAGATACAAAAAAAAAGGAGAGAAGAAGTGAGTGAGTGAGGAAGGGAAGGAGGTAGGAAGAGAGGGTGGAAGGAGACAGAAGAAAGAAAAAGCATCAGATAATGTCCTCTGGAAAGCATTTGATTCTTTA
>NW_026648154.1:42500-55204 GCF_950295315.1 Erinaceus europaeus | reverse complement strand
GAGAGAGGAGGGGAGAGGGAGAGGAGAGAGGAGGGGAGAGGGAGAGGAGAGAGGAGGGGAGAGGGAGAGGAGAGAGGAGGGAGAGGAGAGATGGAGGGGAGAGGGAGAGGAGAGAGGAGGGAGAGGAGAGAGGAGGGAGAGGGGAGAGGGAGGGAGGTAGGAAGGAAGAGAGTGCTGGAGGGAGAAGGAAGGGGTGGAGGGAGAGGGAAGGAGAGAGGAGGAGGGGAGAGCAGGGGAGGAGTGGCAGAGGCAGTGGCTGTGGGGTCAGCCCTCTGCTTCCTCCTGGGGCCTGGGGCTCCCCCAGAGTTGGTGTTCCCACCCCCGGGCCCTGTGACAGCCATGGAGTCGCCCACTCCGGGCAAAGGCTGGAGGTGGACCCGAGACCCCAGGGTGGGCTGGGTGCAG
Organism: Erinaceus europaeus; assembly: GCF_950295315.1. Classification (NCBI taxonomy): domain Eukaryota; kingdom Metazoa; phylum Chordata; class Mammalia; order Eulipotyphla; family Erinaceidae; genus Erinaceus; species Erinaceus europaeus. Next base: position 54,799 of record NW_026648154.1, on the reverse strand, counting down.
GCAGGGGCAGGGCAGGTGGGGATGCAGGGGAGAGGATCCTGGGAGTCGGGTGAGCTGCAGGGTGAGGGCGCAGGGCTGGTATATGGTGGGTGGGGTCTGGCCCACTGTGGCGCCGTGCCAGGTGGGGGTAGGGGTCTGGGGTGGGGGGCCTGGGGGGGTCATGGGGCCTGGAGTGGGTGTGGGGGCTGGGACTCAGGGCTGGTGTGGGGTACACAGCCCAGGGTGGGTGCAGGCTGCAGGGTGGGTGTGGGGGCCCAGGGTGGGTGCAGACTGCAGGGTGGGCACAGGGCCCGGGGCCCAGAGTGGGTGCAGGCTGCAGGGTGGGCCCAGGGCCCAGGGTGGGTGCAGGGTGGGCCCAGGGCCCAGGGTGGGCACAGGGTGCAGGGTGGGTGCAGGCTGCAGGGTGGGTGCAGGGTGGGCCCAGGGCCCAGGGTGGGCACAGGGTGCAGGGTGGGTGCAGGCTGCAGGGTGGGTGCAGGGTGGGCCCAGGGCCCAGGGTGGGCACAGGGTGCAGGGTGGGTGCAGGGTGGGTGCGGGATGGGCCCAGGGCCCAGGGTGGGTGAGGGGAGTCGGGTCCAGGCTGGGCCCTGCCTGTGGCTGTGGGGTGGCGGGCTCAGGGACGGCTCCTCCCCCCCTCCCAAGGCGGCAGCTGCTGGAGGCCAACTGGCCTGCTGGCGGGACCGTGGCCATTGAGGAGGTGGCATTGTTCCTGGAGCACAAAAGAAGTCCCATTATGCGCAGGGACCCCTTTTTCCCAGAGAGAAACAATAACTTGAAAATTGTCTTGAAAATAAGTCCTTTCTATCAATAATAAATTTCATTTTCGCGGCTCTCCTGCCCGCGGCGTGTCGGGGCGGCTGCGGACGGGTGTGTCAGTGAGTGAGGCCGTGTGTGCGCTGAACGTCCCTGCGTGTCCCCGGGCCGGGTGTCGGGGAGGCCGGTGGTGGTGGTGGTGTTGGCGGCGGCTGCGGGGGTCCCAGCGGGCAGCGGAGCAGGATGTCACCGTGAGTCTGGGACGTGGGGGGGGGGCGTCCGGGCTGCTCCTGGGGGGCTCGTGCTGGGGGAGGGGACGTACTGCACCGAGGTCCCTCTTCCCCGCCGCGCTGGGGACTGGCTGGCATCACGGGGACAGACCCCCTCATCGTTGCCCCTGGGTAGACGGTGGGGGGAAGGCCAGGATCCGAGGACTTGGGGGTCAGCCGGTGCACCCTGGCCCCTGCGGCACTGACTTACGTAGGAAGCGGGATGGCCGCGCCCTGTCCCCGTTCACGGCCGGGATCATGAGCTCCAGCCTGATATGGGGGCCCCTCGGGGGGGGGTGGCACCCCAGGGTGGGGTCGGGCACGGGCCGCTGTCCTGCCTGCTGTGCCTCTGCCAGGCGTGGGGGGTGGTGATCCAGGGCCTGGGGGACCGAGGTCCCGGGTACAAGATGCCTCCCTCTTCCTGCGAAATCTCACTGCCTAGGCTGCTCCCTACCCTCAACTGGAGCCCGCACCCCAACCCCAGCCCTGCACCCGGCACCCGGACCCTACCCGCTGTGCCCCAGAGCCCAGAGCCGGTGCCCCAAGCACCCTGCGTCTGGCCCTGCACCCACTCCTGGTTCCCCACGCCCGGCCCGCCGGCTCCTGACCCGTCTCCTCTCCGGCACTCAGCCCGGAGGCCTCTCCGAGGTGCCGCGGGCTCTCTCGTGTCTGAGAGGGGAGGGGTGCGCCCCCACCCCAGTGCTCCCCCACTCCGACCCTGCACTCCCCACGGTGAGAGACTGGCCGAGAGCCGGGTGCCAGGACGCCCCTGCCTCTCCTGAGCCCGTGAACCTACGCAGGAAGAGGACTGTCCCGCCTCCTTGGCTGCCCGTGGGGTGGGCCGGTGCCGGTCCAGTGGCTGCCCCCCAGGAGTGCAGGGATCCCGCCTCAGCTCCCCCGCAGTTGGGCAGGGTGCAGAATAGGCGGCCCGTCCCCACGCCCGCGCCCCCACCCCGCCGGCCTGAGGGGTCCCTATCTTTCGGGGTCATCTCAGGCATGGATGCCCTGGCGAGGGGGAGCCCCAGGTGGAGGGTGGGCATCCTGCCTGGAGCCAGTCCCGTAGAAACCCCCTTCCCCTCACGCCTCTCACTGGATTCCGGGCTCAGGAGCACGGGGGGGGGGGAGTTCTCCCTCTGAACTGGGAGAAGCCATGTTCTAGGGGGTCAGTTCCCAGGTCCCACCTCAAGGGTGAGCCCCCCCAAACACACTTACAGACGGCCCCTGGGGGCCAGGAGGCAGAGGGACGAGACACCAGGCGGCCTCCGTGCGGGCGACAGGGTGACGTGAGGTCGGCAGGAGCCTGGGCCTCTGGGGAGGGGGGTGGCGCAGCGACTCTGAGTCAGGGAGGGAGCTGCGCGTGCCTTCCCAGCCTCCCCCAGCCCCCGGGTCCGGGGAGGAGGGCTCCCACCTCCACTGTTTCTGTTCAGAGGCCGGAGACGCTCGGCTGAGGGCTCCGTGTCGTGTCAAAGTGATGTTTTAATCTCCTTGGAAAGTGTATTAAAGGCCAAGATGTCATTTCTGTGCCGATGAGAGCAGAGATTTCAGGGCGGCCCGCTGGCTGGGGGGGGGGGGGGGCGTGTTTACAGGGAAGCCAGCGCAGGCACCTAATCCTATTTGCAGCTCTGCAGCCCGGGGTTCCGCTGCTGCCCCCCAGCCCTAGCTGAGCCCCCTCAGGGACAGGGGCATCCCTGGGGCTCCGCTTCTCAGTGGTCTCTGCGGGGGGGGGGGGGGCGGGCGCATCTCCTGGAATCTGATCTCTGCAAAGTAGGGATTCCAGCGCCCTGAGGCCTGGGCCCCTCTCGCCTCACTCCCCTTCCCGGTCCTCCCCGCCTGCCCTGGGGCCTGGGTGCCAAGGTTCAGTGCAAAGACCGACCCTATGTGCGCGAGCGCGGCCGTGCAGACACCCGTCTTCTGCCCCACAGCGCCCTGCCGCAGGCCCCTCTCCCAGCGCCGCTTCAGCTGCCGGCGCCTTGGAGATCTGGACTCTTGAGCTGCGTAAATTCAGCGGCCAGTCGGGTCTGTGGAAGGCGGGCGAATCCTCTGTGGTCCACCCATTCTGCGCTGGGGCACACACTCCATCTGGAGGGGACGCTGGGGGGGGGGCAGGCATATGGGGGAACAGGGCACACAGACACTCCGGCGCTGGAGGGGGCTTAGCGACTCCCTTCTCTGGCCACCCAGGAGTCCACACCACCAGGAGTTCAGGGCCAGGCCTGGGGCACGAGAGGGCTCCCTCCACACCACACGGGCAGTGGGCAGCCCTGCCCAGCCCAGCTCCTCAGCCCAGGAGGGTCCTGGGTGGGGACGGTGACCTGCCCCATCAGGGCCTAGTGGGTCTCTTGCTGCGTCCTCTCGGGAAGGGCCCGTGACAGAGCGAGTGCCCCAGGGATGCCCGGTGGCTGCGCCCCTGCTCCCCAAGCCCCCAAGCTGGTGGCTGTGGTGCCGGGAGCCTCGCTCGGCGGCATTAACCCAATTACAGAACTCATCAAGGGTGCGTGGAATTATCTCTTTCCATACAGTGTCAGCATTAGCCTAATTAAAAGCTATACTGTCTGATACAGTGATTAAATCGTTAGCTGTACTGCAGGGAGCAATATTTTGTTTTCCTTCAATTAGGAGCTGATTGAGGTTTTCAGAACAGGTCAGCTGTGAAATCTGAATCTTCTGTGAGCTGCTCCCAGGGTGAGTCCCCACTCCTGAGAGCCGCCAGGCCGGCTCCTGGGCCCCGGCTGGGCTGGGTGTGTGCAGATGGATGGACAGACAGCCGGGTGGACGAGAGGACGCACCCCCTCACTTCCCCTCCCCCCAAACAAAAGTGAGGGAACCAAACTGCTCTGCCAGCTCTGGGGACGGGGGGGGGGGGGGGGGGGGGGCTGAAGGGCCCCCACGGCCAAGCGGCCAGACCCACCAGGCACAGCGGAGCAGGGAAGGGCAGGGAAGGCCACCCCAACTCTGGCCCCGAGTCCCAGCCCCGGGCTCCCTGGTCGCCAGGGCAGTGCCGGCCAGCAGACGGCGATCGAGGCTGCAGAGAAGGGACCTCTGTCCACCCGCTCAGGCCTCTGGCAGGCAGAGCACCGGGCGTTCATTCACCTGTCTCCCCCGTTTGTTTCCCCAGTGCTACAGGGTGACCCCTCACCCTGCTCCAGGCCCCAGTTACTGGTCACGGGGACTGGGGAGAGGGCACACCTCTCTGTCCTCGCTCCTCGGGGTGGGGCCCAGCTCTCTGGAGAGCCTTGAGGGGCAGAAGGGGTGCACCCACCCCACCCTCCCGAGCCCCCACGGCCCCACTGCCCCATGGCGTCCTCACCAGGCGCCCCCTCAGCCGTCCCAACGAGTGCTGGGACCCTGCAGAGTGAGTCCTGGGAAACGTACCCAGGGGGCCGCGCTGCCCCCCAGCCCTCCCAACCCCCCACAGGAGAACGGGCAGCCAGACGCCTCCAGCTGGAGGCCCAGGGTGTGTGTCTGCGTGCTCTGCTTGTGTGTGGACAGCGTGTGCATGTGTGCTCCGCGTCTGCACCGGGACACGTGTGGACTCACTACCCTGCGGGCACCTGGCGTGTGTATAGGAATGTGCATATGTGTGTTCTGTCACGAGCTGCGAGCACACGTGTGTCCGTGTGCCATGCACTCTCGTGTGTGTGTCCCGGTGTGTAAGTGTGTCCCGATGCCGTGAGCACAAGTGCATCTGTGTGGGCGCAGGTGCGTGCGGCCGGGTGCCGGGCCTGGGTTCCTGGGGGGCCCAGACCACACCGCGGCCAGGGGAAGCACGCAAATGGCCTTTGTGGAGCTCTGCCTGCAAACCGGCCCGTCGTCCATCCGGAGCATAGACACAGCCAAGTCTCTAGCTGTCAGGAGCCTCTGGGGTCCGTCCCCAGCCAGGAATGCCCCCCCCCCCCCCCCGCCCTGGGCCCCACACTCCAGCCTCCCCGTGCTGGGCACCAGGCACCGCTGTCAGGGCAGCACAGAGCCCGAGTGCATCCCTCCCGGCAGGCTCCTGCCCGCCCCAGGGACAGCGTCAGCAAGGGGTCACAGGCCCGCTCACCCTCACCCCGGCCCTCCACGCACCTCCCCCATACACAGCCGCTCCGGGAACGGATCCTGAGGCCGGCGGTGGGAAGGACGCGGGCCCAGGCCGAGGCTCGGGAGCCCCCTAAGTCCCCCGGCAGCGTAAACACCCCGCCAGGAGCTCTGTGAAACTCGCGTTTGTCAAATAAATTGCCCCATTGATATGGAAAATGACGTGCCAAGCAGGCTTCAAACAAAAACGTTTTTTTTTGGGGGGGCATCTGGGGCTATTTAGTTTAAAATCTAAATTGAAAAGCAGAGGAAAGAAATCTCTCAGCTGCTAAGTGGATAATATCGTTTCTAATTTATAAACCATTTCCTTGACTCCGGCCTCCAGGGCTCTCCCCCGGCAATCGGGACAGAGACGCGGTGAGGAGCTGGCCGGGCGCTTTGCTGGCCGGCTGTGGGCAGCTTGGCAGGTGGAGACTCCACACTCCAGGGCCGGCGAGACGGGCGGCTGGCAGAGCAGGCGCAGGAGCCCGGTGGAGAGCGGAGTCCCCTTCCCGGCGTGAGGGGCCTCAAGGGATGGCTTCACGGTCGTGTCCTGAGTGGCTGCAGGGACCGGCCTGCTGCTGCAATGCACACTTGAGCCATCCTGAAGAAGGGAGGAAGGAAGGGAGGGAAACCGAAAGAGAAGGACCCCAGAAGCTGCAGTAACCGCCCCAGTGGTAGCGGGAATGGGGTGTCCTCAGAAGCGACAGGACCAGGACGGCAAACTCACAAGTTCACATTTTGAGGGTGGAATCAGCCCCCCCACCCCAGCCTCCTTAGCAGGACTCTGGGAGTCTTGACAGGTTTCTGCACCTGCACCCGAGGCCAAGGCAGGAGCACGGCGCAGGGGACTCGCTTTGGGGATGGTGCCGAGCCCTCGGTGCAGAGGGGCTGTGAGTTGGTGGTTTTGAGAATGGCTCCTGCGCCCCCAACCCCCGACCCCGAAGGCCTGGGGGAAGCTTCCAGGGTGGGTCGGCGCCCAGTCCCGGAGCCAGCGGGCGGCCTTGTGGGTCTCCCTGGGGCTCCTGCTCCCGCCCGCCGGGAGCGTCCTGGAGAGACCCTGACACCCACACCCCGTGCTGGACGCACCTCGGAGTGCAGGCTCAGCTCCAGAACCGGGCGCATGCAGGGGGGACCAGAAGCCCATCCATCCGGTGGAGGTGGGGTGTCCAGGGCAGTTGGGGGTGGGGGGTTCATGGCCTGGTTCGGGGACACCTCTCCTCCAGCCCCCGAGGGTCCCCAACTCTGGGGGCCGTGACCCTGTCACGGGCACCCCAGGGCGCAAGCTGAGCTCCAAGAAGCCCGCGGAACCGGCTCCTCGGGTGGAGCCCTCGGGTGAAGGCTCGGCCGTGCGGGGGAGCGAGTGGAGGGGTGGGTGTCAGGCTCCCCGGCCGCTCCGGGCAGCGCGCTCCAGACCAAAGCTGGGGACCCGCGCGCCCCCGCGGGAGTGGCAGCCCCGACCGTGACTCCGACATCGCACCATCCCGGCAGGCGCGGGCCGGCGCGGGGGAGGGAGAGCCCGCGGTGGGGTGTGCGAGCGAGGGGGCGGAGGCCTCGGGCTCGTTCCGGGGGGCACACCTTTGGCGAGGCGGCGCTGGAGTTTGGTCTCGGGTGGTGGGTGCGGGGTGCGGGTGCGGGGTGCGCATTCCCCCAGCCGGCCGGGCTCGCCCGCGGCGCCTCTCCTCTCTTCTCTCCCCTGTCCCCTGTCCCCTCTCCCCTCTCTCTCCAGGGCCGCGCAGTCTCCAACTTTGGGCCGGGCGCGCGGCGAGGCGGAGCTCGAGTTTGGGCTCGGTTGGTGGGAGCGGGTGCGGGTGCGGGGTGCGGGTGCGGGGTGCGGGTGCGGGGTGCGCATTCCCCCAGCCGGCCGGGCTCGCCCGCGGCGCCCCTCCCCTCCCGTCCCTTCCCCATCCCTCCCCTCCGGGGCCACGCTGGTTCCCCAACTTTGGGCCGGGCGCGCGGCGAGGCGGAGCTCGAGTTTGGGCTCGGGCGGTGGGGGTGGTGGGTGGCGGCTGCGGCTGCGGCTGCGGGTGGCGGCTGCGGGGTGAGCATCCCCCTCCCCAGCCGGCCGGGCTCGCCCGCGGCGCCCCTCCCCTCCCGGGCCGCGCAGGGTCCCCCACTTTGGGCCGGGCGCGCGGCGAGGCGGAGCCGTAGTTGGGGCTGGGGCGCGGGGCGCGGGGCGCGGGGCGCGGGGCGCGGGGCGCGGGGCGCGGGGCGCGGGGCGCGGGGCGCGGGGCGCGGGGCGCGGGGCGCGGGGCGCGGGGCGCGGGGCGCGGGGCGCGGGGCGCGGGGCGCGGGGCGCGGGGCGCGGGGCGCGGGGCGCGGGGCGCGGGGCGCGGGCGGCGCCCCTCCCCTCCCCTCCCGCCCCGCCCCCTCCGCCCGCCCCGCCCCTCCCCGCCCCGCCCCCGCCCGCCGCGCGCCTGCCGCCGCCGCCTCCCATTGGCCGAGCCGCGCATTAAAGGCGGCCCCGCGGCGGATGGCTGCAGCGCCCCGGCCGGGCAGCGCGTCGCCCCGATGTTCGGGCTGATGCTGGAGGCCGAGCTGCCCGCCGGCCCCGCGGCGCCCCCCGGCGGCGCCCCCGGCCCCCCGGCGGCCAAGGCGGCGGGCGAGCGCGTCAAGCGGCCCATGAACGCCTTCATGGTGTGGTCGCGGGGCCAGCGGCGCAAGATGGCCCAGGAGAACCCCAAGATGCACAACTCGGAGATCAGCAAGCGGCTGGGCGCCGAGTGGAAGGTGATGTCGGAGGCGGAGAAGCGGCCGTTCATCGACGAGGCCAAGCGGCTGCGCGCGCTGCACATGAAGGAGCACCCCGACTACAAGTACCGGCCGCGCCGCAAGACCAAGACGCTGCTGCGCAAGGACAAGCTGGCGCTGGCGGCGCTGGGCGCGCGCGGGGACGGCGGCGGGGGCGCGGGCGCGGGCGCGGGGGCCCCCGGCTACGCGCACGTCAACGGCTGGGCGGGCGGCGCCTACCCGGGCTCGGTGGCCGCGGCGGCCGCGGCGGCGGCCATGATGCAGGAGGCGCAGCTGTACGCGCCGCACCCCGGGGCGGGGGGCGCGCACGGACACGCGCACGGCCCCGCGCACCCGCACGCGCACCCGCACCCGCACCCCGCGCCGCCCGTGGGCCGCTACGACGTGGGCGCGCTGCAGTACAGCCCGCTGGCCGGCTCGCAGGGCTACGTGGGCGCGGCGCCGGGGGGCTACGCCGGGCTGCCCTACCCCGCGCCCGGGGCGCCCGGGGGGCCGGGGGGGCCGGGGGGGCCCGGCGGCGCGCACCAGAACTCGGCGGCGGTGGCGGCGGCCGCGCTGGGCTCGCTGGTCAAGGCCGAGCCGGGAGGGAGCCCGCCCGCCGCCCCGCACGCGCACCCGCACCCGCACGCGCACCCGCACGCGCGCGCGCCCTGCCCCGGCGACCTGCGGGACATGATCAGCATGTACCTGCCGGCCGGGGACGCCGAGCCCGCGGGCCCCGGGGCGCAGGGCCGCCTGCACGCGCTGCCGCAGCACTACGCGGGCGCGGGCGTCAACGGCACCGTGCCGCTCACGCACATCTAGGCTCGGACCCGGGGCCGGCGCCGGCGCCGGGGCGCGCGTGCGCAGCGCAGCCTGCTAGTGGACATTGGGCTCGGACCCGGGGCCGGGACCCTGCGTGCGCAGCGCAGCCTGCTTGTGGACATTGGGCTCGGACCCGGGGCCAACGCCGGGACGCGCGTGCACAGCGCAGCCTGCTTGTGGACATTGGGCTCGGACCCGGGGCCAACGCCGGGACGCGCGTGCACAGCGCAGCCTGCTTGTGGACATTGGGCTCGGACCCGGGGCCGGGGCGCGCGTGCACAGCGCAGCCTGCTTGTGGACATTGGGCTCGGACTCGGGGCCGGGGCGCGCGTGCACCATCCATGCTCGGAGCCGAGGCCAACCCAGCGTGTACAGGGAGGCTTGGCGCACGGACATCTAGGCTCTGACCCCGGGCCGCTGCGCGCCTGCATGCAGGCTCGGACCCGGGCGGGACCCTGCGCGCACAGTGTGGCCTGTTTACGGACATCGAGGCTCGATCCAGACCAGACCCAGCGTGCACCGTCTACACTCGGGGCCGAGACCCGCGTTTATCCGGCTCGGACATCCAGGCTCCAACCTACCCTGCCCGCACCAGCCAGGCGCGGAGCGCGCGTGCTCGTGCACATCCGGGCTCGGACGGGAGCTGGAGCCCGCGTGCACCGACGAGGCTCGGACCCGTAGCCGGCGCGCGTGTGCATCCCGGCGGGTGCCAGCCCCCGGCCAGAGCGCGTCCATCTAGGCTCGGACCGGGGCGGACCTGTGTGCACAGCGGGTCTGGAGCCCGTGTGCGCCGTCTAGACGCAGGGGCGGAGCGCGCGTGCACATGGCAGCTGCACCCCGGCCTGGGTGGGGGGTGCTGGGAGGGTCGCTGGTTTGCAGGGCGGCGCCCACACCGCCTCACGGGCAGGGCCGGGCCGGGCCGGGCAGGGCCGGGCCGGGCCGGGCGGGGCGGCGGCCGCTGCGCCTGGGTTTCCCCGCCCGTCCGCATCCGCATCCGGCGGGCAGGCTGCATCTGGGGTGTCAGCTGCGGGCAGATCATGTACATACTCCCCCCGCCCCCAGAGGCCTCTCTTTCCAAAGACGAGGAGAGGCTCACCTTCATGCCCCCCAAACGCATCGGGTTTTTGAATCAGTACGTTTTAAGAGAGAGGGAGAGGGGCGGGAGGAGCTCGGGGCCGTGCAATCTTAGTGCATGTTTGTGAGTGCCAAATGCGATGGCACCCCAGCAGGAGCCGCGGGAGCCGGCGAGGGACAGGCCCTCCGGGGGCTGCGGGTCGGGGAAGCGGCCCTGGGTGCGAGGGGGAGCCTGGCTGCACACCGGAGCTGGAGGCCCCAGAGGCTGTGGGGACACCCAGGGGGCAGCGGGCACCCGCCTGCCAGGAACACCCATCTGTCCTCTCCTCTCGGGCAGCACGGTCGCCTGGGGAGCCCTGCCTGCCACCTGCCCTTCTCCCAGGAACAGACCGACCTTGAGGTGGCCTGACATGGCCGTCCCTGTGTGTCCCTCCCAGGGACGCCGGCTGGAGGCAGCAAGGTGGGAGTTGGTCCTTCCTGACTGACAACCGAGGGTGTATGATGCTTTAAAATTTTTAATTCTATTTTTTCTAGGTGTTGATCGGTACATCGAGGTTTTTCTTTTCCTTTCCTGGAATTCAAAAGTTTCTGTAAAAAACAAAACTAAACCTTGTCTTCAAGTACTCAACAGCATTAAATATCGCATTTAAAGTTATACTGTAGTAAAGACGTTTTGAAATTAGTGGCAGTATCAAGATGAAATGATATTTTTGGAAAAAAAAAAAAAAGACTGGGGGCTGGGTCCAAATACGCAGTGGGCCGGCCGGCCTTCCTTCCCCACGGCCCGACCTCCCGGAGCTGGGGCCAGGAGAGCCGGCGGCCTGCCTGTGCGTGCGAGGAAATCGCTTTACGCGGCTCGCTTGTGGACACCTGAGCTGGTGTCCACCGCTCTCTGCCAGACAATAAAGTCCTGTCCGTCTCTTCCTCCTCCTTCCTTTCTTGTTTTCCGGGCCCGCAGTGCGGCGTTTGCAGCACGCCCACCCTGCCCTCCCCCCGGCTGCCTCATCGCCCCCACCCCACTCCTGGAATTCCCGCCGGTGCCCCCCTCCCACACACAGATGCCCCCCTCCCTGAAGGTGGCCTCGGCTGGTGGTGGCTTCACTCCTCCGGGCCCTTCGGCCCTTCGGCCCAGGCTCCCAGGCCGCGTAGGAAAGGAGAAGCCAGGAAGCTTCGAAATGCACCACCTGCTGTGGGCAGGGGTGGGGTGGGGGGGCACAAGAGGACGGGACGGGTGGGTGGGGCCGTTCGGCCGCTGGGTGACCGACGGCCCAGGGCAGCGCCGACAGCCGCGGAACCAGCCTGCCCCAGGCTCGTCGGAGGTTTCTTGGTGTCCCTTCCGGGGCCTCCCTGGCCAGCAAGGTCCAGGGCGGAGTCTGCTCCCCTGCCTGGCAAGTCCACTGGCCCCGTCCTGGCCCAGGCTGACGGCTGCCTGGGGACCCTGCCACCCTCTTTTTCTCTCTTTCGCAGTAAGTCCCTGCTGTCCAGGTGACTATCCTGATGAACACCTCCACCCCCACCGCCCAGGGAAGCCCCCATCCCGTAGCAGCAACAGCTGGTTCCCACGGTTGGGGGGGTGTGTCAGAGCCCCACAGGGAGCCCGGAAAATTCCAGCAAAGCCAAAAACCCCACAGACAGGCTTAACCTCCCCTGCGCCCCCCAGAACTCCCACCCGGACCCCCGGGTCCTCTGCCTGGGCCCCTTGGCCCCCTCCCACCACCCCTTGGTCCTGTGACACCCCCAGTGCCCCCTCCAGCCTGCGCCCTCCGTCTGAGCTGGAGTCACCGGCCCCCTCCTGCCCCGGCGCTCGCCCCCGCACCCCCGCCCCTGGCTTCGCACCCCGTGCCCCCACCCGCCCCCACTTCCGCAGCTAGGGCTTGGGCTCCGGCTCCAGAGATGATGTGGAGTTAATAATAGGTTTGAATCCTTGGAAACTTGGAGAGAAGCAGCCTTGAGCGGGTGAGACGAGGGGGGCCGGGGCGCCCTGAACCCACCTTGGGGCAGGGTGGGGGGTGGGGGAGAGGGCGCCCACACCCCTGGGGCTGAGGGCTGGGGGCTGCACTCACCTCCACCCTGCCCAGCCCCTCCCCTCCAAGCCATGGCTCAGCCTGGACCCCCCCCCCCCCAGTCCCCTGGCTTCTGGGAGTCACCCCCACCACAGCCTGGGTCCTGCTGAGCCCCCAACCCCAGTGCGCCCTGGACCCAAAGCCCGCCTATCACCACCCCACTCTGGCCCTGGCCTGTCCCCTGACCCACCCCACTCCCCGCTCCGGGTGGCAGGTTGCCCCTGCTGGGTGTGTCTGAGCGTCTCCCCTGGCGGGTGGGTGGGCGTCCTGGGGATGCAGGAGCCGCAGGGTGGGGGACTCTCAGAGCAGCCTTGTTTCACTGCCCTCCTCTCCTTTCCCCCAAACAAGTGGGGTGTCTGAGGGGCCCCCAGTGGCGGGGACCCAGGGGGCGGCGTGAGGCAGAGCAGGGGGTGGGGGTGAGGGCCTCCAGAACCCTCGGGGCCGCACCTGGGGCTGTACTGCTCAGCTGCTGCCTCCGGAATCTTCCGGGTGGGCGGCCGTGCGGCCTCAGAGGGAGAGGCAGGGCCCC
>NW_026648154.1:0-37500 GCF_950295315.1 Erinaceus europaeus | reverse complement strand
AGAGACCTCTCCTGTGTGGAGGATGGAGGGGCTGGTCCCACAGGCCACCAAATAGTGCCTGAGCTTCCTCTGGTGCTGTGGCGTGTCCCGTATGGTGCTGGGGCTCAGACCTGGCGGAGAGCCTGGAGGGGGACACGCCCCCCAGATCAGTGCTCTCTGACGCTCCCAGGCCATTTTAACAGAAACACGGGTCTGCGCGCCTCTCTGACATCTCTCCCAACTGAGTCCTGCCGTGTGACTGAGCTCCATGCAGCCTACAGGGCCCTGCGTGGTGGCCCTGCGTGGTGGCCCTGCGTGGCGGCCCTGTGTGGTGGCCCTGTGTGGTAGCCCTGCGTGGCGGCCCTGTGTGGTGGCCCTGCGTGGTGGCCCTGCGTGGTGGCCCTGCGTGGTGGCCATGCGTGGTGACCCTGCGTGGTGGCCCTGTGTGGTGGCCCTGTGTGGTGGCCCTGCGTGGTGGCCCTGCATGGTGGCCCTGCGTGGTGGCCCTGCATGGTGGCCCTGTGTAGTGGCCCTGAGTGGAGGCCCTGTGTGGAGGCCCTGCATGGTGGCCCTGTGTAGTGGCCCTGCGTGATGGTCCTGTGTGGTGGCCCTGTGTGGTGGCCCTGCGTGGTGACCCTGCGTGGTGGCCCTGCGTGGTGGCCCTGCATGGAGGCCCTGTGTGGTGGCCCTGCGTGGTGGCCCTGTGTGGTGGCCCTGCGTGGCGGCCCTGCATGGTGGCCCTGTGTGGTGGCCCTGCATGGTGGCCCTGCGTGGTGGCCCTGCATGGAGGCGCTGTGTGGTGGCCCTGCGTGGTGGCCCTGCATGGTGACCCTGCATGGCGGCCCTGTGTGGCAGAGGCATGGCAGGTCTCTTCCCTGATCTGCCTTTTCATTTTATTTTTTAAGCGAGTTTCTGATTTGATGGAGCCTGATGTATTGATTTCATGTCATCCTCTTGGCCTTGTGCCGCCCGGGTCTTTTGTGCCGGGCTGAGGGATCCGTCCAAACCCAAGGTCACTGACAGTCCCCTGGAAGCCTGCCACTGCCTGCAGCGTCACGGCCCGCTGATGTCGTAACTTAACTTCAAAAGGGTTTGGGGGAGCTGTGGCGTGCAAAAGGATTCACAGCGGGGAGCTGAGAACAGGTTTAAATGATAGGAGGTTTTATTAGGGTGAAACAGGTAAGAAGCAAATAAGCAATTATCAGGGGTTGAGTAGCTAGGTCCGTAAAGTCTGAGTATAGTTATGAGAAGTATAGCCCCATGAGATGAACGCTATCAGCTGAGACAGGCTGCTTGTCCTGCAGAGGGGCCCCAAAGGTCACCGGCTACAGAGTCACGTGTTCAGTTCCCGGGAGAAGCAGCCTCCGCTGAGGTGAAGCAGCGGCCAGAGAGCGTCAGGCTCCAGGTCCGAGCTTTATACGTCCCTTGTGTCCCGCCTCAGGCCGCCTCGTTCGTAGGCTCCTTGTCCCAAACTCCTGTTGGGGTCACAACAGGCTGACGTCACCTAGGCCCTGGCCAGGGGCCACCCTTCCAGAAGCTTCTGTGTGGAGAGGCCTCCCTGCAGATGGCGTCCACCCCGGGCCCGCACCTGCCGGCCGCGCCCCTCGGGGCTGCTCGATGGCCAGCAGAGGCCTTCCCGTGGCCAGAGCCGTGCCGGGGCGTGGTCACACGTGTCCCCTGGCCTTTGTCTCTGCAGAGATGTGCACAGCTTCCTCAGTGAGCAAGGGCTCTGGGGACACGGCCCCCGCCACCCCCAGCACGTCAGGGGCCGCAGCACAGCTCTGTGGCCTCAAGGGCGGCTCCATTTCCTCTAAATATATCTCCTTCCCACGCTTTCCTGCAGGGTTACGGGGGCTCAAACGGCACTAAGGACCCACCGCTCCCAGCGGCCACGCCTCACCTCAGCACGCACACTTCCCCCTTTTCTACTGGACAGGACAGAGAGAAATTGAGAGACGGGAGGCAGAGAGACACCGCGGCCCTGCCGCTCCAGGTGCTTCATGGCTTCAGGGGGAGCAGGGGCTCAAACCCGGGTCCTTGTGAACCAGCACGCTCTACTAGGCGCTCCCTCACCTCTCACCTGCTTCCTGGGTGCTGCGAGGACCCTCTTCCTGAGGTGCAGGCGGCCCCAGGCAGCAAGTGGGAGTCTTCCCTGGAGTCTGCTGTGGGTCTGTGGGTCTGCGGGCACAGGAGAGAGCCCGCGCGAAGTGGGGAGCCGGGCGGCCTGACTCCCCCCCTGCAGCCTGGGTCATCCCTGGAGGCTCGGGTGGTGCAGCCTCCGGCCTCCCTTCAGAAGATGCCAGGGAAACTCCAGAGCCCCCGACCTGCGTGGCGGCCCTGCGTGGCGGCCCTGCGTGGCGGCCCTGCGTGATGGCCCTGCGTGGCGGCCCTGCGTGGCGGCCCTGCGTGATGGCCCTGCGTGGCGGCCCTGCGTGGCGGCCCTGTGTGGTCGCCCTGCGTGGTCGCCCTGCGTGGCGGCCCTGTGTGGTGGCCCTGTGTAATGGCCCTGCGTGGCGGCCCTGCGTGGTGGCCCTGTGTAGTGGCCCTGCATGGCGGCCCTGTGTGGTGGCCCTGTGTAGTGGCCCTGCGTGGTGGCCCTGTGTGGCGGCCCTGTGTAGCGGCCCTGTGTAGTGGCCCTGTGTAGCGGCCCTGCGTGGTGGCCCTGCGTGGAGGCCCTGCGTGGCAGCCCTGCGTGGTGGTCCTGTGTGGCGGTGGGGCCGCCCCTGGCCGTGTGAGCAGGGTAGGGCGTCTCCCTCCTGTGGCCCGAGCAGGCCATCGGGAGCTGGGCTCTTCAGGGATGCAGAGAAAGGTTATTTTCCCATCAGGTGAAACTTGATGCCGTTCAGAGCAAATGACACCTTCCAGATGTTCCTGGAGGCCGTGGCTTTGTGTGTCAGAGCTGCGCGCGGGGGTGGCACTCTGCCCGCTCAATGGACTGTGGCCTGCGGGGTATCTGGTGGAAGCCACCACAAAACACTCACTCCACAGCTCTGAGAAATTGATGAGCTGTGAGCTGACACTCATCCATCTGCCCTCCCTCCCGGGGTGGGGGGAGCCTGCCGGCCGGTGCCAAACCAAGAATGTCGCCTGCCCGCGGGGTGCTCGGTGCCCAGAGGCTCCCAGAGGCAGCGGGCAAAGTGACCCCAGCCCTGAGGGGCCCTGAGCGCCAGCCCCACTGCCCGGTCTCCCGCCCTTCACGGGCACGGACACACACAGGATTTCTGCTCTCCTACCAGGAGTCTGGCTTGAGCAGATGGCTCCTTTGCTTCTAAAAGGTAAGCCAGCCGGGGACCGGGCAGTGCACCTGGTAGAGTGCAAGGACCCGGGTTCGAGCCCCCAGTCCCCACCAGCAGGGGAGGGTGGAGAAGCTTCACACGGTGGAACAGGGCTGCAGGTCTCTCTCTCTCTCCCTCTCTCTTTCTCTCCCTCCCTCCCTCCTTCCCCCCTCTTTCTCTCTCCCTCTCTCTCTCCCCCTCACTTTGTTTCTCCCTTCCCTCTCTATTTCTGTCTCTAGCCACAAAAGAAAGAATAAGGAGGGGCCGGGTGGTCGTGCACCTGGTTGAGCGCACGTGTTACGACGACGTGCAAGGACCCGGGTTCGAGCCTTGGTCCCCACCTGCAGGGAAAGCGTCACAAGTGGTGAAGCAGGGCTGCAGGGGTCTCTCTGTCTCTCTCCCTCTCTGTCTCCCCTCCTCTCTCAATTTCTGGCTGTCTCTATCAATAAAAAAGATAATAAAGCTTTAAATGTGTAGATATATATTAAATAAATAAAATAAAAAAGAAGGAACAAGGAAGAAAGAAAGAAAGACAGAAGGAAGGGTGGGAGACAGGGAGGGAGAGAGGGCGGGAAGGACAGAAGGAAGGGTGGGAGACAGGGAGGGAGAGAGGGCGGGAAGGACAGAAGGAAGGGTGGGAGACAGGGAGGGAGAGAGGGCGGGAAGGACAGAAGGAAGGGTGGGAGACAGGGAGGGAGAGAGGGCGGGAAGGACAGAAGGAGGCAGAGAGGCTTCCAGGGCAGTGGTTTCTCTCCGGCAGTGTCCCTGAAATGACCCAACTTGCGGTCATCTTTGCACTGGCCACAGACACACTGGGCGCAGCCGGGCCTTGGCACCCAGTGAAGTGCAGCACAAGCACCCGGGTTCGAGCCCCCGGTCCCCACCTGCAGGGGGAAGCTTCACGAGTGGTGAAACAGGGCTGCAGGTGTCTGTCTGTCTCTCCTCCTCTTCCCTCTCGATTTCTCTCTGCCCTGTCAAGTAATAACAGTGATATATATTTTTTAAAAGGCAGGAAGAAGGAGGCATGAGCTTGGCGAGGGAAACCCAGAGCTATGGGCCCGAGTGAGTGACGTCACAGGAAGGCCCCCAGCCCCGAGGTCAGGGGCAGCACCCCCAGGCCTCTCGGAGGACTGTGACAGGTGAACCCGGCCCCTGGAACGACCGGCCGGCCCTCCCCCAGCATCCCCAGAGGCTGGCTGTGCCCGGCTCCTCTGTGCTCCCGGCCGGCCGACACGTCCCCACGCCCTTGCTGTCCAGCCCCTGCCCCCAAGAACGGTGGCACCGTCCCATCATGCTCCCAGGGGTGCACATATTTCAGATTATCACCTGGGCTCACAGGCAATGTGGAATAGAGTCCCCAGGCCCCATCTCGCTGCTGAGTGTGTCAGGGCGGGGAATCGTTTCTGCTGCACAGAACATGGTGTAACATTCTTGCTATGCGCATTGCCATAGGAGGCTCCTCTGCATCAGAGTGGACTTTGTAGCAGGGGGCTAGGAGCAGGGCGCCTGGCAGACTGAGCCCCCAGGGACAGAGCCCCCCCCAGACTGAGCCCCCAGGGAGAGAGCCCCCCCCAGAATGAGCCCCCAGGGACAGAGCCCCCCCAAAGACTGAGCCCCCCCTGCAGACTGAGCCCCCAGGGACAGAGCCCCCACTGCAGACTGAGCCCCCCCGCAGACTGAGCCCCCAGGGACAGAGCCCCCACTGCACACTGAGCCCCCCCCGCAGACTGAGCCCCCACTGCAGACTGAGCCCCCCCCCGCAGACTGAGCCCCCATTGCAGACTGAGCCCCCCCCCCGCAGACTGAGCCCCCCCCCCGCAGACTGAGCCCCCACTGCAGACTGAGCCCCCCCCCGCAGACTGAGCTTCCACTGCAGACTGAGCCCCCCCCCGCAGACTGAGCTTCCACTGCAGACTGAGCCCCCACTGCAGACTGAGCCCCCCCCGCAGACTGAGCCCCCACTGCAGACTGAGCCCCCACTGCAGACTGAGCCCCCCCCCGCAGACTGAGCTTCCACTGCAGACTGAGCCCCCACTGCAGACTGAGCCCCCCCCGCAGACTGAGCCCCCACTGCAGACTGAGCCCCCCCCGCAGACTGAGCCCCCACTGCACACTGAGCCCCCCCCCGCAGACTGAGCTTCCACTGCACACTGAGCCCCCCCCGCAGACTGAGCCCCCACTGCAGACTGAGCCCCCCCCCGCAGACTGAGCCCCCCCCGCAGACTGAGCCCCCACTGCACACTGAGCCCCCCCCGCAGACTGAGCCCCCATTGCAGACTGAGCCCCCACTGCAGACTGAGCCCCCACTGCAGACTGAGCCCCCACTGCAGACTGAGCCCCCACTGCAGACTGAGCCCCCCCCCGCAGACTGAGCCCCCACTGCAGACTGAGCCCCCCCCCGCAGACTGAGCCCCCACTGCAGACTGAGCCCCCCCCCGCAGACTGAGCCCCCCCCCGCAGACTGAGCTCTCCCCCCCGCAGACTGAGCCCCCCCCCGCAGACTGAGCCCCCCCCGCAGACTGAGCCCCCCCTGCAGACTGAGCCCCCCCTGCAGACTGAGCCCCCACTGCAGACTGAGCCCCCCCCGCAGACTGAGCCCCCACTGCAGACTGAGCCCCCACTGCAGACTGAGCCCCCACTGCAGACTGAGCCCCCCCCCGCAGACTGAGCCCCCCCCCGCAGACTGAGCCCCCACCGCAGACTGAGCCCCCCCCCGCAGACTGAGCTCTCCCCCCCGCAGACTGAGCCCCCCCCCCGCAGACTGAGCCCCCACTGCAGACTGAGCCCCCCCCCGCAGACTGAGCCCCCACTGCAGACTGAGCCCCCCCCGCAGACTGAGCCCCCCCCCGCAGACTGAGCCCCCCCCCGCAGACTGAGCCCCCCCCCGCAGACTGAGCCCCCCCCGCAGACTGAGCCCCCCCCCGCAGACTGAGCCCCCCCCCGCAGACTGAGCCCCCACTGCAGACTGAGCCCCCCCCGCAGACTGAGCCCCCACTGCAGACTGAGCCCCCCCCCGCAGACTGAGCTTCCACTGCAGACTGAGCCCCCCCCAGCAGACTGAGCCCCCCCCCCGCAGACTGAGCCCCCACTGCAGACTGAGCCCCCCCCGCAGACTGAGCCCCCACTGCACACTGAGCCCCCCCCGCAGACTGAGCCCCCACTGCACACTGAGCCCCCCCCGCAGACTGAGCCCCCCCCCGCAGACTGAGCCCCCACTGCAGACTGAGCCCCCCCCCCGCAGACTGAGCCCCCACTGCAGACTGAGCCCCCCCCCGCAGACTGAGCCCCCCCCCGCAGACTGAGCCCCCCCCCGCAGACTGAGCCCCCCCCCCGCAGACTGAGCCCCCCCCCGCAGACTGAGCCCCCCCCGCAGACTGAGCCCCCCCCCGCAGACTGAGCCCCCCCCCGCAGACTGAGCCCCCACTGCAGACTGAGCCCCCCCCGCAGACTGAGCCCCCCCCTGCAGACTGAGCCCCCCCCGCAGACTGAGCCCCCACTGCACACTGAGCCCCCCCCGCAGACTGAGCCCCCCCCGCAGACTGAGCCCCCCCCCGCAGACTGAGCCCCCACTGCAGACTGAGCCCCCCCCACTGCAGACTGAGCCCCCCCCCGCAGACTGAGCCCCCCCCCGCAGACTGAGCCCCCCCCCGCAGACTGAGCCCCCCCCCGCAGACTGAGCCCCCCCCCGCAGACTGAGCCCCCACTGCAGACTGAGCCCCCCCCGCAGACTGAGCTTCCACTGCAGACTGAGCCCCCCCCCGCAGACTGAGCCCCCACTGCAGACTGAGCCCCCCCCGCAGACTGAGCCCCCACTGCACACTGAGCCCCCCCCGCAGACTGAGCCCCCACTGCACACTGAGCCCCCCCCGCAGACTGAGCCCCCCCCCGCAGACTGAGCCCCCCCCGCAGACTGAGCCCCCACTGCAGACTGAGCCCCCCCCCCGCAGACTGAGCCCCCCCCCGCAGACTGAGCCCCCACTGCAGACTGAGCCCCCCCCCGCAGACTGAGCCCCCACTGCAGACTGAGCCCCCCCCGCAGACTGAGCCCCCACTGCACACTGAGCCCCCCCCGCAGACTGAGCCCCCCCCCGCAGACTGAGCCCCCCCCGCAGACTGAGCCCCCACTGCAGACTGAGCCCCCCCCCGCAGACTGAGCCCCCACTGCAGACTGAGCCCCCCCCCGCAGACTGAGCCCCCACTGCAGACTGAGCCCCCCCCGCAGACTGAGCCCCCACTGCAGACTGAGCCCCCCCCCGCAGACTGAGCCCCCCCCCGCAGACTGAGCCCCCCCCCGCAGACTGAGCCCCCCCCCGCAGACTGAGCCCCCACTGCAGACTGAGCCCCCCCCGCAGACTGAGCCCCCACTGCAGACTGAGCCCCCCCCGCAGACTGAGCCCCCACTGCACACTGAGCTCCCCCCCGCAGACTGAGCCCCCACTGCAGACTGAGCCCCCCCCGCAGACTGAGCCCCCACTGCAGACTGAGCCCCCCCTCGCAGACTGAGCCCCCCCCCGCAGACTGAGCCCCCCCCCGCAGACTGAGCCCCCACTGCAGACTGAGCCCCCCCCCGCAGACTGAGCCCCCCCCCGCAGACTGAGCCCCCCCCCGCAGACTGAGCCCCCACTGCAGACTGAGCCCCCCCCGCAGACTGAGCCCCCACTGCAGACTGAGCCCCCCCTCGCAGACTGAGCCCCCCCGCAGACTGAGCCCCCATTGCAGACTAGCTCTCCCCCCCCCCCGCAGACTGAGCCCCCATTGCAGACTAGCTCTCCCCCCCCCCCCCCCCCCGCAGACTGAGCCCCCAGGGACTCAGGGCACCTCACAGCTGAGCCCCAGGTACAGTTATTTATTGACTTGTTTGTTTTTGTTTTCACTGGGGCTTCACCACTAGGGGCTGATGAAAGAGTCTTAGGGAGGGAGGGAGGGAGGGAGGGAGGGAGGGGGAGGGAGACAGCACAGTGCCAGAGCTTCCCCACCTGGGCTGGGCTGGAACCTGGGTCTCCTGCTTGGCTGGTTGAGCTGCCCTCCCCCAATCTTTTATTTTTTTCTATTTTTTTCTTTTTGCCTCCAGGGTTATTGCTGGGACTACACTACGAATCTACTGCTCCTGGAAGCCATTTTTCCCATTTTGTTGCCCTTGTTGTTATTATTGCCATTAATGTTGTTGTTGTTGGACAGGACAGAGAGAAATGGAGAGAGGAGGGGAAGACAGAGAGGGGGAGAGAAAGACAGACACCTGCAGACCTGCTTCACCGCCTGGGAAGCGACTCCCCTGCAGGTGGGGAGCCGGGGGCTCGAACCGGGATCCTTACACTTGGCGCCATGTGCACTCAACCCACTGCGCTACCACCCGCCCCCCCTTCTCTATTTTCTGCCGGAGCCCTCTCAGCTGTGGCTGATGGTGGTGCTGGGGATTGAACCCGGGACCTCGAGCCTCGGGCAGCAGAGCCCCTTGCAGACCCCTGTGCTGTCCCCCTCCCCCCTCAACCACCATTATCTTTGGAGCGCTGAGCTCTCAAGTCCCACAGCGCGAATCTCTGGGATGTGTCTTCACACCTGATTGAAGCAGCTTCCTGGATTCCCTCAAAAGATGCTGCTAGTTTAGAGTTTCAAGCATCTGTGCTAGTTTTGTTTTTTAAATCAGATCTGAGGTCATTTTGGGGTCTGGCCTCAAAGACCAAAACTGTGTTCTGTCACCCTCCACTCAAAATAGAAAGAATGAAAAAGTGGGGGCAGTGGAACTGCCCATGCGTGAGGCCGCTCTGTCTGTCTGTCTGTCTCTTTCAGACAGACAAGGAACTCATGTAGGGTTTGCTTTCAGTTGGCTGACGGGTCTGAAATCTCCTGGTTTTCTGTCACTCTCCTTGCTGCCTCCTCTCTCACACCCCCTGCATTTTATTCCTGGAACTCCGGGAAAGGACCTGCCCCCCCCCCGGCCCCCATGTGGCTCCGTGGGCTGGAGGGGAGGGCGGCAGGTGCCCGGGGCCTCAGGCCTGCAGCCCTGAGTGGACAGCAGGGGCCTCCTCCCGCCGCCCCAGCCACTCAGCACGCGGTGTCTGACGCTGGCTCTCAGCAAGCTGGGGGGTTGACTGCTCCCCCATCAGAGTCTCACGGGAGGGGGAGGCAGAGAGCAAGAGGAGGTGGGGGCTGACTGGCAGACGCGGTGCCAGGGAAGAAAGCGGTGCCAGGGAAGGAACCTGGGACAGCTGGCAGGCAAGCCTGACACCACCAGCTGAGCTGTCCCCCAGCGGCTACACTGCAGGCTCACAGCCACACTCCTGAGCTCAGCCCTCAGGGCCTTCTCCCTCCCTCCTGCTCCTCCTCCTCTTCACTCCTCCTCCTCCTCCTTCTCCTCCTCCTCCTCCTTCTCCTCCTCCTCCTTCTCCTCCTCCTTCTCCTCCTCCTCCTCCTCCTCCTTCTCCTCCTTCTCCTCCTCCTCCTCCTCCTTCTCCTCCTCCTTCTCCTCCTCCTCCTTCTCCTCCTCCTCCTTCTCCTCCTTCTCCTCCTCCTCCTCCTCCTTCTCCTCCTCCTTCTCCTCCTCCTCCTTCTCCTCCTTCTCCTCCTCCTTCTCCTCCTCCTCCTTCTCCTCCTCCTCCTTCTCCTCCTTCTCCTCCTCCTTCTCCTCCTCCTCCTCCTTCTCCTCCTTCTCCTCCTCCTCCTCCTCCTTCTCCTCCTTCTCCTCCTCCTTCTCCTCCTCCTCCTCCTCCTTCTCCTCCTCCTTCTCCTCCTCCTCCTTCTCCTCCTTCTCCTCCTCCTCCTTCTCCTCCTCCTCCTTCTCCTCCTTCTCCTCCTCCTCCTCCTCCTTCTCCTCCTCCTTCTCCTCCTCCTCCTCCTCCTTCTCCTCCTTCTCCTCCTCCTTCTCCTCCTCCTCCTCCTCCTTCTCCTCCTCCTTCTCCTCCTCCTCCTTCTCCTCCTTCTCCTCCTCCTCCTTCTCCTCCTCCTTCTCCTCCTCCTCCTTCTCCTCCTCCTCCTTCTCCTTCTCTCCTCCTCCTTCTCCTCCTCCTCCTTCTCTTCCTTCTCCTTCTCCTCCTCCTCCTTCTCCTCCTCCTCCTTCTCCTCCTCCTCCTTCTCCTCCTCCTCCTTCTCCTCCTTCTCCTCCTTCTCCTCCTCCTCCTTCTCCTCCTCCTCCTCCTCCTTCTCCTCCTTCTCCTCCTCCTCCTCCTCCTTCTCCTCCTCCTCCTTCTCTTCCTTCTCCTTCTCCTCCTCCTCCTTCTCCTCCTCCTCCTTCTCCTCCTCCTCCTCCTTCTCCTCCTCCTCCTTCTCCTCCTCCTTCTCCTCCTCCTCCTCCTTCTCCTCCTTCTCCTCCTCCTTCTCCTCCTCCTCCTCCTTCTCCTCCTCCTCCTTCTCCTCCTCCTCCTTCTCCTCCTCTTTCTCCTCCTTCTCCTCCTTCTCCTCCTCCTCCTTCTCCTCCTCCTTCTCCTCCTCCTCCTTCTCCTCCTCCTCCTTCTCCTCCTTCTCCTCCTCCTCCTTCTCCTCCTCCTTCTCCTCCTCCTCCTTCTCCTCCTTCTCCTCCTCCTCCTTCTCCTCCTCCTCCTTCTCCTCCTCCTCCTTCTCCTCCTCCTTCTCCTCCTCCTCCTTCTCCTCCTCCTCCTTCTCCTCCTCCTTCTCCTCCTCCTCCTCCTTCTCCTCCTTCTCCTCCTTCTCCTCCTCCTCCTTCTCCTCCTCCTTCTCCTCCTCCCCCTTCTCCTCCTCCTTCTCCTCCTCCTCCTTCTCCTCCTCCTTCTCTCCTCCTCCTCCTCCTCCTTCTCTCCTCCTCCTCCTCCTTCTCACTGATCTATGTGATGGAACAGGGAAGCAGGGAGGGAGAGAGAGAGAACAGACCCCACGGCAGCGAGCTTTCCCCCGTGCAGAGGGGTCATACACCTGGTGGAACAGCGGCCTGTCCCACTGAGCTATCTCGCCAGCTGGGCCAGGGGCACCTTGCCCACCCAACCGGGTGTGGTTTCCAGGGGCAGGGAGGCCTGTTGGGGCCGACAGCTTTGTGTCTGAGGAGGAATCAGAGGCCTGGGAGTCACTGCTGCCCTCGGGCTCAGACGGGAGCGGGAGCGGTAGGGCGGCTTCTCCCCACCTGGCCTGTCACTGGGGGGCGGGGTCCCCAGGCCCACAGGCTCTGTCCCCGATGCTGATGCTGGTGGCCCTGCAGACATGGCTCCTGCTGGCCAGCTTCCCTGCAGAATGTTTCGGAGCTGGGGGGTGGGGGAGGGGGACAGCCGGGAGGTTCCCAGAACTCCAGGTGTCCCCCCCACCAGGTCGTGAGGCAGCCACCAACACAGAGGCGTCCCATGACTTTGATCAATTGCCATCGTCATCACCCTCTTCAGCCGCTGACGAGGGAGAGGGGGTGGCCCGGGACCCCAGTGACCCCTAGGGAGATGGACCCACAGGTGCAAATTGACACCTAGCAAAACGGTAGTTAGTGCCGGGAATTTGGAGAAGGGGTGCAGACACCCCGCACAGGCAGAAGGGTTTGGACTTCTCCGACCTGTCAGGGCAGCCGGGAAGAGCTGCAGATTGCTCCTCACGGTGATGGCGCAGGTCACGGCACCTCCAGCCTTTCCCACAGGGGCTCTTTGAGCCTGTCACCCCCAGCATGCGGGGCCAGCTGGCCTGGGAGGCTGCGAGCCCCAGGAATTCCCAGGAGGATGCAGGGGCGGCGCCTGGTAGGTGCGGCACCTTCCTGCTTCTCCAAGGAAAACAGAGCCACTCCGCCTGCCCCACGTACATGTCTGTGTCCCGTGGCCCTCACCCTTCTGGGCGCGTGCGTCTGTGTTTGTTCCAGATCCCTTTGTCCAGCTGACGCTGGTCAGGAGGCTGGATGGGTGGGGATATTGGCAGAGGCCGGGTGTGTGCAGGGGGAGCCTGACAGCCAGCTCAATGGTCAAGCAGGGGACTGGTGGCCACCCGCCTGAGGCTCCCCTCCTTGGCAGGCTCCCTGCAGGACTGGCATTGCCCCAGCAGCATCACGCGTGCTGCCCCCCACACACACACACAGGGACGGACGCCAGTCCCCTGAGAGGCTCTAGGCAACCACCCTCTGCAGCTTCCAGAATCTCTGCCATGCCCCAGACCTCAGGACTGTCCCGCCCAGCTGCAGCTCCGCTAGCTAGTCCCCGTCAGCCGAGGGACCCCTGGGCCAGGGCTCATGCTTCCCCAGCAGTGAATTGAAAGCATCAAGAAAGCACACCTTGAAAAGAAGCTGGCTGGGGGCTGGGGGCTGGGGGCTGCTTAATCACCTGGTTAAGCAAGGGTCCGGGTTCCAGCCCCGGCTCCCCACCTGCAGGGGAGTCACTTCACAGGCGGTGAAGCAGGTCTGCAAGTGTCCCTCTGTCTCTCTCCCTCTCTATCTCCCCCTCCTCTCTCAATTCCTCTCTGTCATATCCAATAAGATGGAAAGAAGGCCTCCGGGAGCAGTGGATTCATAGTGCCAGCACCGAGGCCCAGAGATAACCCTGGAGGCAAAAAAATAAAAGAAAAGAAGAAGCAGCTGGGTGTCGGCTGTGGCTGCTGCCAGGCTCTCTGGCCCCTCAGGAGAAGCCTCTGATCTCTCTGGCCTGGGGGAAGACCCAGCACCGTCCAGTCACGGGCAAACCTAGTCTCTGGGGGAAAGAGCCGACTCTGGGACAGACCACACCTGCCCACGTGGCCCACGCACACCGCACCCGGGCCCCTGGGCTGTGCGGCAAGCTCCAACCCCAGCGCCTCCGTCCTGGCCTCGCGAGTTCTTCCTCTATCCCTGCCAGTTGGTGACCAAGTTCATGGCCAACGAGGGACAGGTGGGCTGAAAATGCCCTAGGCAGGGGCGACGGTCCCTGGGATGGTCACTCCGGGCACACGGACCTGGGTGGCCTCCGGATGCCTACTGACCCTCCCAGAGGGCTGTGGGCCTCGGCCCTGTGCTGGACGCCCCACTTAAAGGGGCTTGTGGGGGTGCGAGGGTTCACGATGGGACGCTGGGCGCCGTGCCGGCCCCGCTGCTTGACTCAGAGCTCAGTGCCGGCTCTGGGCCCTGGGAGCGGCCACCTTCCACGGCGACAGGTGAGGATGTCACTGTCACATGTCGCCACAGGGGCGACTGCCCAGTCCTCAAAGTGGACTCCACCGCCCCGGCTCCTGGCGGCTCCAGAAGGCCCGCAGAGAGGCTGGCAGACCTGGCTTTGCTCCGAGATGGCCCCCAAACACCATAGTTGGGGGGCACTGCCCGAGGCAGAAGTCCAGGCTGCCCAGCCACAGGACAGCCCCCACTCACTGCCCACTCCCGGCCTGGGCCCTTCTGTCTGTCCATCCATCCTCAGAGTCACCTGCAGTCCCCCGACCCTCTGAGGCAGTGCAGATGGCGGGGGGGGGGGAGGCCGGTGTCTTCCCTGCAGGCAAGGACATGCCCTGTGGTGGTCTGTGAGGGCCCATGTCCCCCCGCAGGTGGCACCCTGCAGGGTAGGAGGCATTCCCCCATTTAAAGGGAATCCCCTTCCGACTGAGTTCTCTGAAGTCATCAGCGGATGTTACAGGATGTTACAGGCTGAGCTGAGGCACAGAGAGCAGGGACCCGGGCCCTCCCCCCCTATGCCGCCAGAGGAGGGGTGCGTCCCCTCCTAGCCTAGAGAGCCCCAGGCAGGGGAGGGGAAAGGGCCTCCCTCGTCCTTATCTGCTCCTGCGGCCCTGCAGCTGGGGGGCTGCTGTGTGAGCCCCGGTCCTGGCTGGGGCGTCCCCGCGTGGTAATTAGCCGGGTTATCAGCCATGGCATATTGCTCCCCTCAGCACTCACGGGCCGCCGTTGGCCGCGGGCCTAGAGCGCCTGAGCCGCCAGATTGCAGGAGGAGCGGAGTCCACCGGGAGGCCGCGGGCTTGGCCCAGACGCCCCGTGAGGGCCTTATCACACGCAGCCACGTTGGCGGCCACGTTCCCGGCCTCTTAATCCAGCCCCCGTGGGCGTGCTTCAAACTTGGCTGCAAATCCCGGAACTTCCATGTCAGAGGCCTCAGGCAGACTCTGGGACATGGCCGTGGGGGCTCGCGCCCGCCCGTGGGGGTGGGGTGGGGCTCAGAGGCAGCCGGGGGTGGGGCGGGGGTGGGGGCCACAGCTTGCCTTTTTCTCTGACGGCTGCCACCTGTGGACAGCCAGGACCGGTGGACAGACGGACGCCCAGGGGCAACTTCCGGAGTCCCTCCTGTCGTGCAGTGCCTCCCGGGGTGTATGTTCGCCCTGTCTACTCCACACGGTGGAAGCAAGAACGCTGACTGGTGGTCTAGGACCACTCCCACCCCACCACCCGCCGGCGGGCTCCCCTGGGGCGTTGCTAATAGCCTTTGCTAATAGCGAGCCCCACCCACCCACCTGGGACCAGCCCCGGCAGAGCCCCTTGGCCTGCTGGGCACCGGGCACTGGCCCAGAAGGGAACCACATGGCTCCCAGCTCACTGGGGAGAGGCAGCCTGCAGTGGGGGTGGGGGGGAGCCCACGGGCTGCTCTCTGTGCTCCCCACTGGCCCTTCCAGGGGCCATCCTCACCCCGTGCAGTGGTGACCATGTGCAGAGGCCCTGCTTCCAGACTCGGAGCTGAGAGAGAAAGGGGATGAGAAAGGAAGCAGGTGGATCTGGGGAACAGGTGGATCTGGGGAGCAGGTGGATCTGGGGAGCAGGTGGATCTGGGGGAGCAGGTGGATCTGGGGGAGCAGGTGGATCTGGGGGAGCAGGTGGATCTGGGGAGCAGGTGGATCTGGGGAGAAGGTGGATCTGGGGAGCAGGTGGATCTGGGGGAGCAGGTGGATCTGGGGGAGAAGGTGGACCTGGGGGAGCAGGTGGATCTGGGGGAGAAGGTGGATCTGGGGAGCAGGTGGATCTGGGGGAGCAGGTGGATCTGGGGAGCAGGTGGATCTGGGGAGCAGGTGGATCTGGGAAGAAGGTGGATCTGGGGGAGCAGGTGGATCTGGGGGAGCAGGTGGATCTGGGGGAGAAGGTGGATCTGGGGAGCAGGTGGATCTGGGGGAGCAGGTGGATCTGGGGGAGCAGGTGGATCTGGGGAGCAGGTGGATCTGGGAAGAAGGTGGATCTGGGGGAGCAGGTGGATCTGGGGAGCAGGTGGATCTGGGGGAGCAGGTGGATCTGGGGGAGCAGGTGGATCTGGGGAGCAGGTGGATCTGGGGAGTAGGTGGATCTGGGGGAGCAGGTGGATCTGGGGAGCAGGTGGATCTGGAGAGAAGGTGAACGGGGAAGTAAGACTTGGCCGGTGGTGGGGAGATGTTCTTTCTCACTCTGCTAGAAAGGGATGGGGCCTGAGCAGGAGGCCCTGGTGCAGGGACTGTCCCCAGCTTGGCCCCCAGGATGTGTGTGCTTGTATGAGGGGGCACACAGGGACAGGACGGGGGTCCTCCTGCCTCCTGGAGCTTCCTGGGGCCCCTGAATTGTGACCCCCAGCCTGGGGGCAGCACAGTATGAAAGCAGGCAGGCCTTCTCAGTGGCCACCCCCACGGCCCCCAGGCTGGGCAGTGCAGGGCCATTGTGGGGGTTGGGACACCGCAGGAATTTGGCAGAGGGTGGGCAGGCTTCCCGCTGGCGGCCTTTCAGCAGGCTCCCAGCCGGGCTCACTCTCAAAGGCCTCGCAAAGCTGATTACAAGCTCTAGCGCTTGCCTGAGGAGCCAGGTGCAAGCGAGCCTCCTCAGAAACAACCCAGCCCGCAGCCTGAGGACGGGCTCAGTGTCCCCATAGGCAGGAGGGGACAGAGGCCACACAGCCCAGCCATGCAGCCTGAGGATGGGTTCGGTGTCCCCATGGGCGGGAGGGGACAGAGACCTCCCAGTCTGTCCCTGTGCCCGGGCCCACTGCCACCTTCCCAGGCTGTGACCCCAAGGCCATCCTGGCCCCTGCTCCCATCTGAGAGAAGAGAGGCAGGTAGGCACCCAGGGCAGGCCAAGGAAGGGTCCCCAGGCTGTGCAGCGTGGGAGCACTGCGGCCTGATAATGATTTGGGTTAATGTGATCTTTATGTAAAACTACCAGCAGATAATTGTCTGTTTTTCTGCCAACAAACTTCATCACAGCTTCTTATGTGAAAGCCTGGACTGCAGAGACCCTCAGACCCCAGGGGAGAGCACCCTGCCTGGGGGTGGGGGTGGGGGAGGACAGGAGGGGACAGAGGGGTAGAGGGGAGGAGGGGATGGAGGAGGAGACAGGATGTGGGGGGGGGGCAGAGGAGGCACAGGAGGGGACCCAAGAGAAGGGACATGGGAGGGGACAGAAGACAGGGACAGAAGAGGCCTGGGAGGGGATGGGGGACACTAGGTGGGGACAGATGGGGTCCACATAGGGACAGAGGGGGCTCTGCTGGGTACCCAGAGTGCTCAGCTCTGTGGTGGTGCAGCCCTTGCTGCAGGGACCAGGCCTCCCTGTCTCCCCAGCATGTCCACACACACCTGGCTTTCTGGAGCCTGGGGAGGGCTGGGTGGGGCCTCCTGAGGGTGCTGGCTTGCCCAGGCCTGGTGCGGGGCCAGAGCTGCTAGGGCCTTTGAGCCACTCCCCTCCTGTCCCTGGACGCCAGCTAACCACCCTCTTGTATCTCCACAGCCTCTTGCCACCTCCTTCCAGAAGCTTCCCTGGAGAAGGGGAACATTCCATGACAGGCGGCAGGCCAGTGGAGGCCAGGACTTGCTACCCCTGAGTCCCCAGAAGCCCAAGGGCCTCTTGTCCCCCACCTCCCCTGGGACCCTGCCGGGCCCCCACAGCCTGCCCAGTCACTGCAGCCTCAGGTCACAGGACACTGATGTCCCCTTCCCAAGGGACTCACCCACCCAGTATGGGGACAGCTCAGAGACCCTGAGAGACGAAGAATAAAGATGCTAGGACCCTGGGCGCGTCTTGCTTGTGTGTGTGTGGGGGGCTCTGAACTGAATGTGGAGGTCGGGACCCCAGGGTGGGCGGGGGGGGGGGGGCTATGACACCAGGGCTGTGACCCAGGCTGTGACCCCAGGGCTGTGACCCAGGCTGTGATCCAGGGCTGTGACCCAGGCTGTGATCCAGGGCTGTGACCCAGGCTGTGACCCAGGCTGTGACCCCAGGGCTGTGACCCAAGCTGTGACCCAGGGCTGTGACCCCAGAGCTGTGACCCAGGCTGTGACCTAGGGCTGTGACCCAGGCTGTGACCCAGGCTGTGACCCAGGGCTGTGACCCAGGGCTGTGACCCCAGGGCTGTGACCCAGGGCTGTGACCCAGGCTGTGACCCAGGGCTGTGACCCAGGCTGTGACCCAGGCTGTGACCCCAGGGCTGTGACCCAGGCTGTGACCCATGGCTGTGACCCAGTCTGTGACCCAGGCTGTGACCCAGGGCTGTGACCCAGGCTGTGACCCAGGGCTGTGACCCAGGGCCATGACCCAGGCTGTGACCCATGGCTGTGACCCAGGCTGTGACCCAGGGCTGTGACCCAGGCTGTGACCCAGGCTGTGACCCAGGGCTGTGACCCCAGGGCTGTGACCCAGGCTCTGACCCAGGGCTGTGACCCAGGGCTGTGACCCAGGCTGTGACCCAGGCTGTGACCCAGGGCTGTGACCCAGGCTGTGACCCAGGCTGTGACCCAGGCTGTGACCCAGGGCTGTGACCCAGGCTGTGACCCCAGGGCTGTGACCCAGGCTGTGACCCAGGCTGTGACCCAGGCTGTGACCCAGGCTGTGACCCAGGGCTGTGACCCAGGGCTGTGACCCAGGCTGTGACCCAGGGCTGTGACCCAGGCTGTGACCCAGGCTGTGACCCAGGGCTGTGACCCAGGCTGTGACCCCAGGGCTGTGACCCAGGCTGTGACCCAGGCTGTGACCCATGGCTGTGACCCAGTGCTGTGACCCAGGCTGTGACCCAGGCTGTGACCCAGGGCTGTGACCCAGGGCTGTGACCCAGGCTGTGACTCAGGGCTGTGACCCCTGGGCTGTGACCTCAGGGCTGTGACCCAGGGCTGTGACCTAGGCTGTGACCCAGGGCTGTGACCTAGGCTGTGACCCAGTGCTGTGACCCAGGGCTGTGACCCAGGGCTGTGACCCAGGGCTGTGACCCAGGCTGTGACCCAGGGCTGTGACCTAGGCTGTGACCCAGTGCTGTGACCCAGGGCTGTGACCCAGGGCTGTGACCCAGGCTGTGACCCAGGCTGTGACCCAGGCTGTGACCCAGGGCTGTGACCTGTTGGGTAGTTGCCATCTCCCCCTGGCTTCTTCTTATCCATATGCCTATATAGGGATTTACTGATCCAAAGGTTTGGTCTATTTACATAAATCACTTTTACATAAAGCACTCCAGGGCATTGGTGGTTCAGTTATAGGATTCTCGCCTGTTCCGCCCCCTCCTTGTCACACTCTGATTTTCACCAGTCACTTTTCTCTCCACCCTCTCTATATCACATCCTGTTTCCACCCTACTTGGAGAGTATAAAAACAGCTGCTCTTCTGATTAAAGACACTTGGAAATTGCTTTCCGGCTCCGAGAGTCCCAGAGTGTATCTCCTGCGGAAGTTGGTGCAGCACGTGTTCCTGATCCCTCTCCCACACAGCAGCCTAGATCAGCTCCAGTTGAGTTCTCTCCAACCCAGAGAGCACCGGCTCGGGAAGAAGTACCCTCAGGCTATCCCGGCATCTGGCGCCCGGAACAGGGACCCGTAAGCAGCAGATTTACAAGAAGACATCTTAGATAAGTACACACCTTTTGGGTATCTGCAATATTGTGTTAAGGCACTGTGATTTTTTTTTTCTTTTTTATTGTTTTCCGGAGATCTTTCCACCATGGAAAATCTTTTCCAAATCCTGCATTCTTTTTCCAGTATACAATTTTTATATATCTGGGACATTTTTCTCGGGGCTTCACCTTATATCCTGTTGATCATCATAGCAGCTTTTAAGGGATATATAGGGCAACCTCTCAAAAGGCTTAAGAAACTAGAGGCTGAGGTCCAAGAGATAAAGGAAGTAATCATAGAACTTAACCAGCACCTTAAAAACAAGAAGAAGCAAAGGCCTGTCGTGATCTTGACCCACCCTAATTCCTCTGCATCTTGCCCTGAGGCCCCTATTTTGGCATCTTGCCCTGAGGCCCCTATTTTGGCAGACACGTGTCCGAATTCTCCTTTGGACTCCACAGCCACTTCTTCGGCCACCCCCATTTTGGCAGAAACGTGTCCGGAACCTCCTGCTGCCTCCACGGCTGCTTCTTCACCCCACCCTGTTTTGATAGACACATGTCCGAATTCTCCTGTAGCCTCCAAAACCACTTCTTCGGCCACTTGTCCAGAAGCTTCCACTTCAGTGACTCCTCCTACCGCTACACACTTATCAGAGGAAGTCCACACATTTCCGGTCAATGTTGCCCCCAATAGACAAAAACCTCAGGCCTGGTATCCATATTCCGCCACAGACCTGAAGGAACTACGCCAGGCTATCAAAGATGACGGTGTTCATGCCCCATGGACCAGGTCCATTTTACAAGGCCTGCTTCAGAACCTTAATACCCCTCAAGATTGGAGAGATGTGACTCGTGCTACGCTCCCAGGCCCCCTCTTCCTGCAATGGGAGGCATTCTTTCGCGATGAATGTTTACAACAATCGCGGAAAAATATTCAAAATCAGCCAGAGGGTAATTTTGATGCATTGTTTGGAACAGGCCAATTAGAAACAGGGATTCAACAGGCGGAAGCCAAGTTTCCAGCGGGGTATTTTGATCAAGTACGCCTGTGTGCATTAAAAGCATGGGAGCGATTAACACCACCCATGGGAGCAGCCTCAGCCCCCATTCTCTCCCTGCAACAAGAACCTGATGAATCCCTCGCTAAATTCATTGCCAGGGTCCAGTCGAGTTTGGAAAGGAAGATTTATAATCCTGACGCTCGTTTTCTCCTTCTGCGATCCATAGTCTGGGATGGAATGCTTCCGCATTTTCGACAGGCCTGTATCACTCTTAAAAACGAACACCCAGATACTTGGATTCTAGCTACACAGGATCTCAGATCAAGCTCTTTTCAAGGACCTATGTTACAGGCCTATGCAGCTACCTTACATAAGCAAAAAGGAGCTTGCTTTCAGTGCGGTCGCCAAAGGCATTGGCGTAACCAATGTCCAGAAAATAGACCGCGACCCCGCCTCCAGTCAGGGCGACCCCACCTCCAATCAGGGCAACCCCGCCTCCAGACAGGGAATCAGAGACCACGAATGCCTTGTCCCAGATGCCAGAAAGGATTTCACTGGAGGAGAGATTGTTGGTCAAGGTTCCATAGGAACGGCACGCCTCTGCCAAATGTAAACAGGGATTTAAACTAGGTGTGGGGCTTCCCTTAGCCCCGCCCCCAAGAGGGAAGGAAGCAGGTCGCCCGCTTGGTGCTGTGCCCTTCTTCCACAAACAGAAGCCCAGCTTGGGACCCAATCCGTCGCTATACCCACCACGCCAAGTAACAATAACAGAGGGTGAGCAGAGGGAGGAACCCGTGGTATGTGGGAACTTCCAGCATAGAAATAACCGGCTGGAGCAAGAGAACAGCTCGAATTCAGAGCCTGAGATTTTATGGACCACCCCTGTTTTAGAAAGGGGTCACCCAACTATGACAGTAAAGATTGGTAATATTCCTTTTAAGTGTTTGATTGACACGGGAGCAGATAAGACAATATTAAGACAAGCAGAGGTTCCCCAGAGTTGGGAACTCCTCCCAGGACCACGCTTACATGGTGTTGGAGGATTGACTCAGGCATTCCGCACACGAGATTCCCTTGTGTGGGAAGATCCAGAAGGGACTACCGGACGCTTTCAGCCTTTAATAGCTGATATAAGCACCAATTTATTGGGAAGAGACTTGCTGGAATCTTTAGATGTAGTGATATCCTCAGACACCTCTGCAGGACACCACACTCACTCCTGTGAGACTGCTAGACCCAACCAGCACCCCCAATACTAACTGCCACTGTTCGTAACAGAACTCCCCGCTTAGATTGGCTTTCTAATGAGCCTGTCTGGGTGGAACAGTGGCCTTTGCCTAGGGAGAAGCTAGAAATTTTTTAAAAACTCGTCCAAGAGCAGTTATCGTTGGGACACATTCGTCATTCTCGGAGCCCATGGAATACTCCAGTCTTTGTAATTAAAAAGCGCTCAGGAAAATGGCGCCTCCTCCAAGATCTTCGTGCAGTTAATAAAACCATGCAGGTTTGGGGCTCCCCCCAAAGGGGTTTGCCTCTTGCTTCCGCAATTCCCACAGGAATTCCAATCATAGCTATTGATATACAGGATTGTTTTTTCTCTATTCCCTTACACCCACAAGATTGTAAACGTTTTGCTTTCTCTGTTCCTTCTATTAATAATGCCAGCCCTGCCGATAGATTTGAATGGGTGGTACTGCCCCAGGGCATGGCTAATAGTCCTACTATTTGTCAAGAGGTTGTTAAATCTGCCCTTTTTCCATATATTCATAAGGGCCTTAAGGTTTTTCATTATATGGATGATGTGTTAATATGGGGAGAATTAGATACAGATCTCTCCGCCCTACGTGATTTTCTAATCCCTGCCTTAAAGAGAAGTGGACTTAATGTAGCTCCTGAGAAGATACAGCTAATCCCTCCAATATCTTTCTTAGGCTCAGAGATTTCCCTAACGCAGATTCGTCCTTTAAAACCTTGTGTTACTTTTCCTTCTAATCTCACTCTTGCTTCTTTACAAAGTTTTCTTGGAAATTTGAATTGGCTTAGGCAGTATCTTTATCTGCCTACGAGCTGCCTGCAACCACTGTTCGATCTGTTAAAAGGAAACAAACAGCCCTCCTCAAAGCGTATGTTAACCCCCGAAGCATCCTTGGCTCTGGAAAAAGTTAACCAGGCTCTCCAGGACATGCACCTCGTTCGATTCTCCCCCTCCTCTCCAGTAAATCTTCTAATCTTTAACTCCACCCCCACGGTAGTGGGGGCATTGTGGCAGAAACATGGCGTTCTCGAATGGCTTCATACGCCAGTAGGCGGAGCTCCAAGACTCCTTACCGAGATTGATGCCTTAGCATTTATGGTTCGCCAAGGAAGAAACAGATCGGTTCAGGTCTTAGGAAGGGAACCAGATTCAATCATTCTTCCCTTTTCTCTCACTGATACAGAATGGCTCATACGCCACCAATCTCGTTTTGCCATAAGTTTAATGGGTTTTCCAGGACAATTAGATAATCATTTTCCCTCTAATAATTTGATAGCTTCTTTACCTCTGTTGCCTCTACTAGTACCTAAACTTTTCTCTCGAGATCCCATCCCCTCTGCTCCTACAGTGTTCACTGATGGTGGAAAAAAGGGAGCTGCTGCCCTTATATATTATCCAGACCAGCAATACCCCAAACCTCTCTTTACTGAACTTCCTGATAATTCCCCTCAGTACAAAGAACTTTATGCTGTTTTCCTTGCATGAAAAGCTGTACCAGAATCCTTCAACCTTTTTTCTGACAGTGTGTATACTGTTAACTTACTTCCATGGCTTGCTCGATCTTATGTAAGAATTGATGACAACCCACTTTCTCCTCTTTTAATTCAAATTGCCTCTATGCTCTGTTCTCGAACCCATCCACTGTATGTTCAGCACCTACGTTCCCACAGCCCTCTTCCTGGTCCCCTGTCCGAAGGGAATGCTGCAGCTGACCGCCTTGCCTCCACAGGAATTCTCCTAGCCTCTGTCTCTAATCCTGCTGACTTTCATTCCCTAACCCATGTTAATCTTAAAGGTCTTCGAGCTCGATTTCCTGATATTCCTCTGCCACAGTTAAAACGTATTCTTGCTACATGTTCCTCCTGTGCAGGTCTAATCAAAACACCTGCTATTCAGACTCTAGGGGTTAATCCTCAAGGTTTAAAAGCCAACGCTCTTTGGCAAATTGATGTTACCCACATACCTAACTTTGGCAAACAAAAATATGTGTTTGTCTCAATTGATACCTTCTCTAAGTTTATGTGGGCTACAGCTCAGACTGGAGAAAACTCAAAAAAGCTTATAAGCCATATGCTCTCCTGTTTTGCTGTAATGGGCTTACCTCTTCAACTTAAAACGGATAATGGACCTGCTTTTACCAGCAAACAATTTAAAGATTTTTGTTCCCTCTGGAACATTACTCATACTACAGGCATTCCGTATAATCCACAGGGACAAGGCATTGTTGAGAGGGCCCATCAAACTCTTAAGGCTCAATTAAATAAAGAAAAAGGGGAAATGTACCCCCCTAATATCCAGCTGGCAAAAGCCTTAACTACATTAAATCTCTTTAATATTTACAAAAACTCCGACCAACCTCCTATAATTCTTCATTGGCAAACACCACCCACCCTCCCAGCTATTAAAGTCAAATGGAAAGACCCACTTGATAAAATTTGGAAAGGACCTGACCCCCTGTTGACTATGGGGAGGGGTTTCGCATGTATTTTTCCACAAAATTACTCCAAGCCTGTTTGGGTTCCTGCCCGCCATGTCCGGCTATACCCACATGATGGCGCTGATATCCCTGAAGAACAAGAAACACTGCAAGAAGACTGGCTGCAAGAGGACTGGCTACAGGATGCACCCCAGGATCCATAATACAGCATGGCAGAATCAAAAAAAAAAATCTGATTCACAGAACTCTCCCCCCCCCCTCATGAATGACTTATGCTATGACTGGCCAGTTGTGTTTTGTGAGTGAGTGAGTGAGTGAGTGAGTGAGTGAAAAAAAAAATTGAGTGACCAAAATTTTTGTATGACCCATTGTGCTCAGAGTACTCTGAAAGTTAACTGACTTTATATCAAACGGCTGGACGCAGCCATGGTTTCTGGAGACGTCCAGAAACAGTCCAAAAATTGTTCATTCCCCCTTTTGATTTCTTTTTTAAGTCTTGATATCAATATGAAATGTTTAGTCTTAAACTGTGTGAGTAAAGATGGTTCAACTATGACAGTAGTTCTAAATTCACATTTGAAATGATATATCTTATTTACAAGTTTTTCTCCTCCTGTGTGTTATAAACTATATGTTTAATATGCGTGTTTCAAGTTTGGTAAACATTAACTTAACAGTTAAATTGTAACTTCGAAGCTACATTTTTACAAGAAGAGGTAAAATCAATTCATTTAAGTAACTGAGTGTTTAAGGTAAAACTCTAAATACTCAATGTGACAATTCATCATCTCCTAAGTTAAAATACAAATCCTCTATACAGGACATTTTTGGAGGGCCCCCAAAAATGTCCTGTAAGCTATCTTGTGGAAATTAATCCACAAAAAATTTGGCATCAATCTGATATTGTAAATGTACCAAAAAAAATTGTCACTAAAATGTGTTAACTCTAGTAACCTGAGTTTGCTTAAAAACCCAATGTAAAAATAGTCAAGAATCAATATATGTAACTTAAACTCGGTATGAAAACTTTGCTATATAAAGACTGCTACATGAGGTCACGTAAGATGACCTTTACACAAAATTATAAAGATACCTAAACCAGTTATAATCATTGAGTTATCAATTGTAGTAAACTTCTAATTTGTTACAAAGTTTTTTCATAAGTAATTGACTACAGCTATGACAAGCCTTCGCATAAAGAAGCATCTGCTCATATAGAATCCCCAGAAATCCATCTTGGACCCCTGACCTCTGACATCACCCACAATTACAGCCATCCCCAGAAACCCATGATGTGACCTGACACGATCTGGAGAACCTGATTCACAGACTCCGAAGGACAAGACTTTCCTACTGCCTTTCTCTCAACCATCGGTGTCTGCTCTTCCTGCTTCTGTTTCGCCCATCATGTTTTGGCGGTTCCAGGTCACTCTCTACAGAGAAGAAAAGTTCCGGTGGCCGTCCTCCTCCATCAAGATAGACGTGTGGCATTTATTTCCTGGCCGTTGACATTGGACTGATGCTTCTATAGAACTTGCTGGACACTCCTTTTATACTCCTGGACTTCTTGAAGAATGACTGTAGCAGGCTGACTCGGGATTTTGCAATGCCAGATCACCCCTCTAGCCCCTCGGCTTATCAGGCCCCCACTCCTCCGCCCATCAGGCTCACTCTGTCTCTTGCTACTCTTACTTATCCCTCCCTGTCTTGTGCTAGTTATTTTTGAAGACACTTACACACTATCATTCTGCTTTCTTCCCAACAGGTTTCCGTTCACCCCTACACTGCTATTCCCCTGACAGAGATGAAGCCTTTTACAGACATTGACCCAGTTATATATGGCCATTAAGTAAGAGGAAGATGTTGGGGAATTGTGAGGATATGGTTGAGCTTGGAAGGGCTTGAGCCTGAGGGGTGTGTCAATCCTGTTAGTCTCTCTCTCCACGGAGAGGTTGAGCAAGGAGGGACAGTAGAACCCCAAAAAAGGTGTGCCTCTTATCAGTCTCCCTGCCTCACAAAGTGCCCCACACTCCTGATGCTATGGCAAAAAGTTAAAAAGAAAGGGGGAGATGTTGGGTAGTTGCCATCTCCCCCTGGCTTCTTCTTATCCATATGCCTATATAGGGATTTACTGATCCAAAGGTTTGGTCTATTTACATAAATCACTTTTACATAAAGCACTCCAGGGCATTGGTGGTTCAGTTATAGGATTCTCGCCTGTTCCGCCCCCTCCTTGTCACACTCTGATTTTCACCAGTCACTTTTCTCTCCACCCTCTCTATATCACATCCTGTTTCCACCCTACTTGGAGAGTATAAAAACAGCTGCTCTTCTGATTAAAGACACTTGGAAATTGCTTTCCGGCTCCGAGAGTTCCAGAGTGTATCTCCTGCGGAAGTTGGTGCAGCACGCGTTCCTGATCCCTCTCCCACACAGCAGCCTAGATCAGTTCCAGTTGAGTTCTCTCCAACCCAGAGAGCACCGGCTCGGGAAGAAGTACCCTCAGGCTATCCCGGCAGTGACCCAGTGCTGTGACCCAGGCTGTGACCCAGGCTGTGACCCAGGGCTGTGACCCAGGGCTGTGACCCAGGGCTGTGACCCAGGCTGTGACCCAGGGCTGTGACCTAGGCTGTGACCCAGTGCTGTGACCCAGGGCTGTGACCCAGGGCTGTGACCCAGGCTGTGACCCAGGCTGTGACCCAGGGCTGTGACCCAGGGCTGTGACCCAGGCTGTGACCCAGGGCTGTGACCCAGGCTGTGACCCAGGCTGTGACTCTGAGGCAGTGCTACACACCCCTGATCTCCTACCATGCTGCCTGCAGCCCTGTCTTTTTGGGGGGTTACCTAAGGGCTGAGTTTGTTCCCACATAGTGAAAGTTTTGTCATACAAAATCACAACATAGAATTGAGGAGAAAGGATGATTTTCAGATATTTAAACGTTATTCAAGAAAATTGAGAACATCCACATGTTGGAGAAAGAGAGAGAATGAGAGGAGAGAAGAAACAGAGGGAGAGTGAATGGAGATAGAAAGGAAAGAGAGGAGAGCGAGAGAGAGTGGAGAGCAGGAGTGAGAGAGAGGAGAAGGGGGATCTGGGCTCAGGGCTCAGGACTCAGGGCTCAGGGACTCAGGGCTCAGGCTCAGGGCTCAGGGACTCAGGACTCAGGGCTCAGGGCTCAGGACTCAGGGACTCAGCACTAAGGACTCAGGGCTCAGGGACTCAGGGCTCAGGACTCAGGGACTCAAGGGGCTCAGGGACTCAGGACTCAGGGACTCAGGGCTCAGGGCTCAGGGATTCAGGACTCAGGGCTCAGGACTCAGGGCTCAGGGACTCAGGGCTCAGGGCTCAGGACTCAGGACTCAGGGACTCAGGGGCTCAGGACTCAGGGACTCAGGGCTCAGGGACTCAGGACTCAGGGCTCAGGGCTCAGGACTCAGGACTCAGGGCTCAGGGACTCAGGGCTCAGGGCTCAGGGACTCAGGACTCAGGGCTCAGGGACTCAGGGCTCAGGGCTCAGGACTCAGGGACTCAGGGCTCAGGGACTCAGGACTCAGGGCTCAGGGTTCAGGGGCTCAGGACTCAGGACTCAGGGACTCAGGGCTCAGGACTCAGGGCTCAGGACTCAGAGACTCAGGGCTCAGGACTCAGGGCTCAGGGACTCAGGGCTCAGGGGTCAGGGCTCTGGACTCAATCAGGGCTCAGGGACTCAGGGCTCACGGCTCAGGACTCAGGGACTCAGTGCTCAGGGACTCCGGGCTCAGGGACTCAGGGACTCAGGGCTCCGTCCTCAGGACTCAGGGCTCAGGGCTCAGGACTCAGGGCTCAGGGACTCAGGACTCAGGGCTCAGTACTCAGGGACTCAGGGCTCAGAACTCAGGACTCATGGCTCAGGGGTTCAGGGCTCAGGACTCAGGACTCAGGGCTCCGTGCTCAGGGCTCAGGGGCTCAGGACTCAGGACTCAGGGACTCAGGGCTCCGGACTCAGGACTCAGGGCTCAGGGCTCAGGGACTCAGGGCTCAGGACTCAGGGCTCAGGGACTCAGGGCTCAGGGCTCAGGGCTCAGGACTCAGGGACTCAGGGCTCAGGGACTCAGGGACTCAGGACTCAGGGCTCAGGGCTCAGGGTTCAGGGACTCAGGACTCAGGGACTCAGGGCTCAGGACTCAGGGCTCAGGACTCAGAGACTCAGGGCTCAGGACTCAGGGCTCAGGGGTCAGGGCTCTGGACTCAAGGCTCAGGGACTCAGGGCTCACGGCTCAGGACTCAGGGACTCAGGGACTCAGGACTCAGTGCTCAGGGACTCCGGGCTCAGGGACTCAGGGACTCAGGGCTCCGTCCTCAGGACTCAGGGCTCAGGACTCAGGGCTCAGGGCTCAGTACTCAGGGCTCAGAACTCAGGACTCATGGCTCAGGGGTTCAGGGCTCAGGACTCAGGACTCAGGGCTCCGTGCTCAGGGCTCAGGGGCTCAGGACTCAGGACTCAGGCCTCAGGGGCTCAGGGCTCAGGACTCAGGGCCCAGGACTCAGGGCTCAGGGGCTCTGGACTCAGGGCTCAGGGACTCAGGACTCAGGACTCAGGGCTCAGGACTCAGGGACTCAGGACTCAGGACTCAGGGACTCAGGGCTCAGGGACTCAGGGCTCAGGGGCTCAGGGCTCAGGACTCAGGGCTCTGGGCTCAGGACTCAGGCCTCAGGGGCTCAGGATTCAGGACTCAGGGACTCAGGGCTCAGGGACACAGGGCTCAGGACTCAGGGCTCAGGGACTCAGGACTCAGAGACTCAGGGCTCAGGGCTCAGGACTCAAGACTCAGGGACTCAGGGCTCAGGGCTCAGGGACTCAGGGCTCAGGACTCAGGGCTCAGGGGCTCAGGGCTCAGGACTCAGGGCTCAGGACTCAGGACTCAGGGCTCAGGGACTCAGGACTCAGGGACTCAGGCCTCAGGGCTCAGGGCTCAGGGCTCAGGACTCAGGGCTCAGGGACTCAGGACTCAGGGCTCAGGACTCAGGGTCTCAGGACTCAGGGCTCAGGGACTCAGGGCTCAGGACTCAGGGCTCAAGACTCAGGGACTCAGGGCTCAAGACTCAGGGACTCAGGGCTCAGGACTCAGGGCTCAGGGACTCAGGGCTCAGGACTCAGGGCTCAGGACTCAGGGCTCAGGACTCAGGGCTCAGGGACTCAGGGGCTCAGGGATTCAGGGACTCAGGGCTCCGGGGCTCAGGGTTCAGGGCTCAGGACTCCGGGCTCCGGGACTCTGGGACTCTGGGACTCAGGGTCTCAGGGCTCAGGGGCTCAGGACTAAGGACTCAGTGACTCAGGGATTCAGGGCTCAGGACTCAGGACTCAGGACTCAGGGCTCAGGATTCAGGGACTCAGGGCTCAGGACTCAGGGACTCAGGGACTCAGGGACTCAGGACTCAGGCCTCAGGACTCAGGGTAGGGTCTCAGAACTCAGGACTCAGGACTCAGGGCTCAGGACTCAGGACTAGGGCTCCGGGACTCTGGGACTCAGGGACTCAGGGACTCAGGGCTCAGGACTCAGGACTCAGGACTCAGGGCTCCGGGACTCTGGGACTCAGGGACTCAGGGCTCAGGACTCAGGGGCTCAGGACTCAGGGGCTCAGGGGCTCAGGGCTCAGGACTCAGGGCTCAGTGACTCAGGGACTCAGGGACTCAGGACTCAGGGCTCACGGGCTCAGGGGCTCAGGGGCTCAGGACTCAGGGCTCAGTGACTCAGGGACTCAGGGCTCAGGGCTCAGGACTCAGGACCCAGGACTCAGGACTCAGGACCCAGGACTCAGGGCTCAGGACTCAGGACTCAGGGCTCAGGGCTCAGGGACTCAGGGCTCAGGGCTCAGGACTCAGGACCCAGGACTCAGGGCCTCAGGGCTCAGGACTCAGGGTCTCAGGGCTCAGGGCTCAGGGCTCAGGGACCCAGGACTCAGGGCTCAGGGCTCAGGACTCAGGACCCAGGACTCAGGACTCAGGACTCAGGACTCAGGGCTCAGGGCTCAGGGCTCAGGGCTCTCGGTTCCGGGTTTGGAGCTCTTAGATTTTTCAGTGTTGTGTCGAGGCCCAGGTCTCTTCTCAATGACTTCCAGCCTCAGGATAAGTGAGTGCCACCCTCTTTTTGTGTTTCTGGTTCCAGGCCGTCCCTCATGAGGTTGGGCTCTGCCAGTGGCTCCCTTCAGCCATCTGTCCCTTCTAGCTGCTGACTCTCGGCTCCACCACAGGCTCACTGCACATTTGCCACCATGCAGGAAGCCTGTTACTGCTCTCTGAGCTCAGCCGGGCGCAGGGCGAGGGACACGGGAGAGGCTGGTCGTGGCCTCGGCATCTGGGCTTCCCGGGGGTGACAGTGGTCAGTGGGCCGCGGACGGTGTGGCTGCCGGGCCTTCAGTGTCCTGTTTGTGAAGCTCCCGGCTGACATAATTACTCTCATGATGCACGTTAAGCAAACACACAAAGAAGATTCGTATAACGCCACTCCAGGGCGAGCTCTGACTTCAACTACCACTTAGTTTCTCTCTTAATAGGACACTAAAAGGGGGTTTATGACAACACTACCAGCAGCATTTTGCTGATAATTAGAATAACAATAATAATACCAAGATATTTTTTCCAGTAATAATGGTGTTATTAATGAGATTTTTATGAAAGACAGACTTCTTTGGTATAATTATGAAAATTGATCTTTTGCATTTACTTATTCACTGAAATCAGATAAGTGGCTTAACTACATGTATTATTTCTAATAAATATTCAAAAGAATACATTTAAACAAGGCCCTCGTTCTATTCTTGCTCATATTTCTTCATTTAAATAAAAGTGTAATTGCTCTGCCTTTGAAACCGCGAGTTTGGATTAGCTGTCGTGCGCTCCGCGAGGCTGTTTGCTGTTTGCATTTTTAATAGCTTTATTACCATTAGGTGAAGCCTTAATTTCTGACTCCCTTCAAGAGTCCTGCCTGGAAGTCAGCTCCAGTCTCCGTCTGTCAGGAGAGAAAGGCCCGAGGCTGCCGGCCGGCCTCGCTCGCCAGGGCTCCCGTCACTGGTATCCCACGTGGCGATGGGAGGGAGCCCAGAACCTCGGCTCAGCTTCCCAGGACACCCCGTCGACGGGGGCCCCGGCCAAGGGGTGTCCACGCGCGTGCCCCGCCAGTGTGCGCGGAAGGCCGGCCCCTCTCCACACAGGGAGGCGGCAGACACACAGGTGACTTTCACGCCACGTGGCGCCCGCGCCTGGGCAGACGTCCCGTGTTGGGTCTGCACCCCCACCCCTCCTCCCGCTGCAGGTGTCCTGGACCCGGCCTGAAATGTTTAGTGTGTGTAGAAAACCAGCGGCCTCCGTGAGAACACGCCAGACGCTGGGGCGGTGTCCAGGGTCCCAAAAGCTCCCGTGTCCCCTTCTCGGCACCGGCCCCCTGGCGCTGTCACCTGCTTGCTGGTTCTTGCTTTTCATCCAGACCTCACTCACTCACTCATTTATTAGCCAGGACAGAGAGAACGGAGAGGGGAGATGGGGAGAGAGAGAGAGAGACAGAGAGACACCTGCATTCCTGCTGCACAGCTGTGAAGCTTCCCCCCGGCCGGTGGGGAGTGCGGCTTGATCCTGGGTCCTGTGTGTGATGATGATAAGTGTGCTTAACCAGGTGTGCCACCATCTGACCTCCTAAATATTTTATTTATGTTTTTAATGTTTTTAAACGATTTTTATTTACTTCCTTTTATTGCCCTTGTTTTATTGTTGTTGTTATTGATGCCGTCGTTATTGGATAGGACAGAGAGAAATGGAGAGATGTGTCGTATGCTTTACATTGGTTTGTTCTGGCCCTCCCCCGCCAAGAGAATTGGATCAGTCCAGTTAATTTCAAGGGCCCGCTTGGCCCCGCCCCGAGGAACCCGCCAGAGTTCCAGGGTTCCTGAGTGCCAGAGTTTCAGAGTTACAGAGTAAGAGAGAGTTTCACAGTTGAAGAGTTTCAGAGTTCCAGAGTTGAAGAGTTCCTGAGTTCCAGAGAGAGAGTGAGAGAGTTAGACAGTTGGAGAGTTCGAGAGAGTTGGAGACAGTGCTTGCGAGAGGGTTCCTGAGTTCCTGAGTTCCAGAGTAAGGGA
Source organism: Erinaceus europaeus (assembly GCF_950295315.1). Lineage (NCBI taxonomy): Eukaryota > Metazoa > Chordata > Mammalia > Eulipotyphla > Erinaceidae > Erinaceus > Erinaceus europaeus. The sequence goes on along the minus strand of NW_026648154.1, from coordinate 5,799 downwards.
GAGTGCTTGCGCTGCCGCAAAGAGACAGCAGAGTTCTGTTTGGTGATTAGTTTGGTTTAGTTTATGAATCGTTGTTCCTGAATAAAGAAATACAGCTTCCCTGCCCAGCCGTTGTCTCCGCGTCTCTGTTACCCGCCCGTGAAGCTAGCCCGCCCGGCCAGAGCCTCCGAATTTTAACAACAGAGATGGGGGAGGGCAGAGTGGGGGAGAGAAAGACAGACACCTGCAGACCTGCTTCACCGCCTGGGAAGCGACTCCCCTGCAGGTGGGGAGCCGGGGGCTCGAACCGGGATCCTTACGCCGGTCCTTGTGCTTTGTGTCACCTGCGCTTAACCCACTGTGCCACCGCCTGACTCAAATATTTTATTCTTTTACTTCTTGGATAGATATGGAAAGAAACAGAGAGGGGAAAGGGAGTTAGGGAGAGAGACAGACAGACACAGGAGCTCTACCTCTCCCCTGCAGGAGGGGACTAGGGCCGTGAACCCAGTCCCTGTGCTCACCACGTGGCCCAGGTTCTTAAATCTGCTCTAGTGGGGATGTAACCCGGCACCCACTGGGTAGGAAAGCTGGGTCAGAGCCCATGTCCTGGGGGACTCCTCCCATTATTCCCTCGAATCTCTAAATGAAAAGCTTGAAGGGAGGGCCACAGACTGTCTAGGGAGGTCTACGTTGACGTGTGGAAGGGGACTCACACGCCATGGCTGTCAGGGGTCAAGGTGGGTGTGTACAGAGCTGAGAGCCCACACGGGGGGTGACACCCCTCACAGACTCTAATGGGGCTGCAGCACTCACAGAGCCCCCATGGGAGCTGACACCCTCACTGAGCCCTCATGGGGCTGACACCCTCACAGAGCCCTCATGGGGCTGACACCTCACAGAGCCCTCATGGGGCTGACACCCTCACAGAGCCCTCATGGGGCTGACACCCTCACAGAGCCCACACGGGGCTGACACTCCTCAATGAGCCCACCTGGGGCTGATACCTCACAGAGCACTCATGGGGCTGACACCCTCACAGAGCCCTCATGGCGCTGACACCCTCACAGAGCCCTCATGGGGCTGACACCCCTCAATCAGCCCACCTGGGGCTGACACCCTTCATAGAGCCCTCATGGGGCTGACACCCTCACAGAGCCCTCATGGGGCTGACACCTCACAGAGCCCTCATGGGGCTGACACCCTCACAGAGCCCTCATGGGGCTGACACCTCACAGAGCCCTCATGGGGCTGACACCTCACAGAGCCCTCATGGGGCTGACAACCTCACAGAGCCCTCATGGGGCTGACACCCCTCAATGAGCCCACCTGGGGCTGACACCCACACAGAGCTCACCTGGGGCTGACACACCTCACAGAACCCACATGGAGCTGACACCCTCAATGAGCCCACCTGGGGCTGACACCTCACAGAGCCCTCATGGGGCTGACACCTCACAGAGCCCTCATGGGGCTGACACCCTCACAGAGCCCTCATGGGGCTGACACCCTCACAGAGCCCTCATGGGGCTGACACCCTCACAGAGCCCTCATGGGGCTGACACCCTCACAGAGCCCTCATGGCGCTGACACCCTCACAGAGCCCTCATGGGGCTGACACCCTCACAGAGCCCTCATGGGGCTGACACCCTCACAGAGCCCTCATGTAGGCAGGAGCTGCAGATAGGCTGCAGACATGTGGGCGTCTCCCCTGGGTGATGGTCAGGGGAAAAGCTGTGGAGGTGACAGGCCCTCTGACCCCTCAGGGTGAGGGCTGTGGAAGCTGCTCTAGGGGATTGAACTCGGGGGCCACAGGCAGGTACAGGGCCTCCGTGGGCAACTCAAGTCTGAGAGGCTGAGACAGAGACACATGGCACCCCACCACCCTGGGCTCCTGTCACCCACCACCCTGGGCTCCTGTCACCCACCACTCTGGGATCCTGTCACCCACCATCCTGGGCTCCTGTCACCACCATCCTGGGCTTGTGTCACCCACCACCCTGGGCTCCTGTCACCCACCACCCTGGGCTCTTGTCACCCACCACCCTGGGCTCTTGTCACCCACCATCCTGGGCACCTGTCACCCACCACCCTGGGCTCCTGTCACCCACCACCATGGGCTCCTGTCACCCACCACCCTGGGCTCCTGTCACCCACCACCCTGGGCTCCTGTCACCCATCATCCTGGGGTCCTGTCACCCACCATCCTGGGCACCTGTCACCCACCACCCTGGGCTCCTGTCACCCACCACCCTGGGCTCCTATCACCCACCACTCTGGGATCCTGTCAGCACCATCCTGGGCACCTGTCATCCACCACCCTGGGCTCCTGTCACCCACCATTATGGGCTCCTGTCACCCACCACTTTGGGATCCTGTCACCCACCACCCTGGGCTCCTGTCACCCACCATCCTGGGCACCTGTCACCCACCACCCTGGGCTCCTGTCACCCACCACCCTGGGCTCCTATCACCCACCAACCTGTGCTCCTGTCAACCACCATCCTGAGCACCTGTCACCCACCTCTCTGGGATCCTGTCACCCACCACCCTGGGCTCCTGTCACCCACCACTCTGGGATCCTGTCACCCACTACCCTGGGCTCCTATCACCCACCAACCTGTGCTCCTGTCAACCACCATCCTGAGCACCTGTCACCCACCTCTCTGGGATCCTGTCACCCACCATCCTGGGCTCCTGTCACCCACCACTCTGGGCTCCTGTCACCCACTACCCTGGGCTCCTGTCACCCACCACCCTGGGCTCCTGTCACCCACCACCCTGGGCTCCTGTCACCCACCACCCTGGGCTCCTGTCACCCACCATCCTGGGCTCCTGTCACCTACTACCCTGGGCTCCTGTCACCCACCACCCTGGGCTCCTGTCACCCACCACCCTGGGCTCCTGTCACCCACCATCCTGGGCTCCTGTCACCCACTACCCGGGCTCCTGTCACCCACTACCCTGGGCTCCTGTCACCCACCACTCTGGGATCCTGTCACCCACCATCCTGGGCTCCTGTCACCCACTACCCTGGGCTCCTGTCACCCACCACCCTGGGCTCCTGTCACCCACCACCTGGGCACCCCAGAGCCAGGAGTGGACAGTGGATGGGAAGACAACTGAGCCGTCCTGGCCCAGGGTGCAGCGGCAGGTCCAACGGGGACACTGAGCCTCTCTGCCCTGAGCTCTGCCCACACCCTGGAGGGGCCCCCCAGGACGACACCCCTGCTTCCCGCACAGGGTAGACAAAGCAGCTGGAACCCACCATGGCCACCCTCTCACACGCCCAGCCCGGAGTGTCCAGCCCTTGGCCAAGGCCTCACTGCCTGGGGCACCATCTCTTGGATGGACAGACGGACAGATGGACACCCTATGGGGTCACCCCCTGAACCTCCTGTGTGCGCGCAGCTGCGGTTCCCAGATGTGCCAGCAGGCCCTGCCGTGGCTCTGTCTCCACTGCGGTGTCCTGGCCGGTCGTGACCTCAGCTGCCCGGCCGCATCTCAGACCTCTGGCCGCGTGTGCCGTGTGGGCCCGTGTGGTGCCTGCAGGAGCCTGTGTGTCTGTCTCAGTGAGTGCATGTTGGAGCACACGCGTGTGCTCGAGGCCCCCCGCGTGGAGCATGCAGATGGACACTCGGAGCCTTCTGCTCACACGTGTCACACGTGTACGAGCATGTCTGTTTGTGTGTACATGCATCGCAGTGCAAGTGGTTTTTATATTTTATTTATTTCCTTTTGTTGCCCTTGTTGTTTTGTTGTTGTAGTTATTATTGTCGTTGTTATTAATGTCATCGTTGTTGGATAGGACAGAGAGAAATGGAGAGAGGAGGGGAAGACAGAGAGGGGGAGAGAAAGACAGACACCTGCAGACCTGCTTCACCGCCTGGGAAGCGACTCCCCTGCGGGTGGGGAGCCGGGGGCTCGAACCGGGATCCTTAAATTGGTGCGTGCACTTTGTGCCACCTGCGCTTAACCCGCTGCGCCACCGCCCACCTCCTGCAAGTGTGTTTTGTATGCATGGACGCCGGTGCACGTGTGTGTCAAATCGGGGTGCGTCTGTGTGTCTCCGTGCATGTGTATTTGTGTGTGCACACATCGTATGTGCTGTGTGCATGTTTTCATGTGTGTTGCTGTCTGCTCACGCATGTCACGCGCGTGGTGTGTGCAGGCGTGTTTGCGTGTGCACACATGTGGGTCACACATCACGTTTTGTGGGCACACATGGCACCGTGTGGTTCATGCAGGTGCGTGTCCCGTGTGCTGTGCCTCCAGAGTGCCGGCGGGGTCCTGACAGATGTGTCAGGTGCCTGGTTAGAGGGAGCGCGGTTCCGGGTCTCTCCGGGCCGGCACCGGGCCTGGGCATGCGGCCTTCAGCCTGTGGCCGTGTGGTCCTCATGGTCCCCACCTCGGCCAGCCCCCAGCGTCAGGAGGCCCCTCTCCCTCTCCCTCCTTCCGGATGAGCCCCCTGCCCGCCCCCCACCCGCCTTGCCCAGGACCCCCGCGGCCGGACTTTTCACCTTCAGAGGCTGCGTTTCCATGGCAACAGGAGCCTGCACGGGGCTCCGGGCTCCAAACAAAACCAGCCGGTCCCCGCACGCTGGGCTCTGAGCCCCCGCTACCCCGGCCGCCTCTGCCCGCCACAGGTGTCGCCGAGCCCGCGGACCCTGGGGGGCCGCGCCCCACCGCCGGCCTCTGCTTTTGTCCCGGCTGCTTAATGAGGCCGCAGGGCCGGGAGGGCAGCGGAGGCCGGGCCCCCAGGACGCAGAACTGCCCTGCTGGGGACAAAGGGCTCCGCCGGCCTGCTCCTCAGCTGCCACCCTGCCCTCCCTCCGGAGCCGCCCCCCATGCGGGGCCTTGCGAACCCAGAAAAGTTTGACCTTTGTTTTCTTGTTGTTTCTTTTCTCCCCTTCCTTCCTTCCTCCATCCCTCCATTCATTCCTCCTTCTTCTTTCTTTCTTCTTCTTCTTTCTTTCTTCTTCTTCTTCTTCTTCTTCTTCTTCTTCTTCTTCTTCTTCTTCTCTCCCTCTCCCTCCCTCTCCCTCTCCCTCTGCCTCTCCCTCTCCCTCTCCCTCTCTCTCTCCCTCCCCCTCCTCCTCTCCCTTTCCTTCCCCTCTTCCTTCGCCTCCCCCTCTCCCTCTCCCTCTCTCTCTGCTTCTCCCTCTCCCTCTCCCTCTCCCTCTGCCTCTCCCTCTGCCTCTGCCTCTCCCTCTCCCTCTCCCTCTGCCTCTCCCTCTGCCTCTCCCTCTCCCTCTCCCTCTCCCTCTCCCTCTGCCTCTCCCTCTCCCTCTCCCTCTGCCTCTCCCTCTCCCTCTCCCTCTGCCTCTCCCTCTCCCTCTCCCTCTCCCTCTGCTTCTCCCTCTCCCTCTCTCCTCCCTCTCCCTCTCCCTCTCCCTCTCCCTCTGCTTCTCCCTCTCCCTCTGCCTCTCCCTCCCTCTCCCTCTCCCTCTCCCTCTCCCTCTGCCTCTCCCTCCCTCTCCCTCTCCCTCTCCCTCTCCCTCTGCCTCTCCCTCTGCCTCTCCCTCTGCCTCTCCCTCTCCCTCTCCCTCTCCCTCTCCCTCTGCCTCTCCCTCTCCCTCTGCTTCTCCCTCTCTCCCTCTGCCTCTCCCTCTCTCACTAGCAGGAGCCAAGCACATTGTAAGCCACCTCCAGGGTGTCTGAGATGCTGATAAAAAGTGTAGAGTCTGAGAGTCCCCTTTGCGGGTGGCCCCCGTGACCTTCCTCAGGCGCTGCTGGGGGCTGGGTGGCCACAGCAGGAAGAGGACTTTGGCCCCGTCCCCCAAAGGCCCAGGGAGAGTCCTGCCTGTCTCACACATGGCG